>NC_046379.1:12463881-12763881 GCF_011125445.2 Fundulus heteroclitus | reverse complement strand
ATTTTTTTGTATACCCGCATCATTTTTCTTCATCATCACAATTCAGATAAATCACAACCCTGGTAAATATGTTATTTATGGATTTCTTTTTATTTCAAAGAAGCAGGGGAAGGGGGGGGGGGGGAGTGGTGGCCTAGTAGTTAGAGCAGTGTGCTTGTGTTGTGAGAAGGCTGCAAGTACCTGGTTCAATCCCTGCAGACTGCCACCATAGGTCCCTGAGCAAGACCCTCAGCCCCAGATTGCTCACTGGGTGCCACTCGGTGTAAGAAGCCCACTGCTCCCTAAAGGATTGGTTAAACAAAGAGATAAATGTCCCCTGTGTGGCACTGCAAAGGGGAATATTCATTATTAAGCAGCAGTAACAACTCTCCAGCAGCCTCTGAATATGTAAACCTGACTGAGATAACTATTTATAATCACACTCATCTTTTAAACATTTTTTTTGTCTTAAATGCATTTTAGTGGACGCATCACGGTGTTGTCGAATTAATCAGGCCCGATGCAGGACATAAGACTTTGTCACTAAAAATACTTTGTCATTCTTCATCATTCTAAAACAGAATTTCGAATGACAATGCTGTGCTTAAACTTAGTTCTCATTAAAATGAAAGCTGCCCAAAGGAATGCCACATTAAATATTTGCATTTCAATCCGCCCTGTTGTTTAGGGTAAACACGTAAGGATTACGCTGTGGCCAATCGCAAAGCAGCCTATAAAGCTACTGTTTTGTCAGTAACTGCAATTTTCTTTTCCCAGTCTTCCAACATTTCCCTAAAAATCTATTTTTAATCTGTATCTGTAGCCTTTAGTTAGTGTTAAATGTAAATTTTACACTCAGCAAAAATGTTTGCTTTATTTATTTATTATGGTTAATTACCATCTAGGAGATTATGAAACATGCTAAGGCACATGACTTTAGCGAAAAGATCATTTAAAACAACTTCAGTTGAGATGTGAGGAATGTTTGATAAATGCTGCTGCAGATTTGCAGAAGTATTAATACACCTTAAACCTTTTTATACTTTTCCACAAAACATTCAGTGTATTTTAATTACATTTTGTGTAAAGGACAACAACAAAGAAGTGCATACAGGGAAAGTGAAGAGAAAGGGAAAGTATGCATGATGTTTCAAATGTTTTAAACGTGGCATGAATCTGGGTGCTGTGGTGGCACAGGGGTAGTGTGTGTGTGAAATCTGACCAGGCTCCTCGCCAGCTTCAGAAAGTAAAAACCCTGTCTAGGTTTCCTTCATTCTGTTCACTTAACCAAGTGCTTTGGAGCTGGGAAGAAAAATGGTTGGAACTAATCTCTGTACAGGTGCTGATTAAGGGGACTGTCATCAGGGTGTCGTCGTGTGTGCACTCCATGAATCTTGCTTCCAGGAAGTTGACCTCAAAGAGAAAGGGGTTAGTGGTCTTAAAAAAAAAAAAGAAGAAGCATAAAACAAATCCATACTTCCTGTCAGCCAAATTGTGTGAGGGAGATACTTTACAGCACCCTCAATTATGTCAATATAAATGATTAGGTTTCTGGTGCAATCTCACATCTTAAGTATAAGAACATTATATAATGAATTAAATACATTTGCACTTTGAACTTCCTCTGAACAAACTTTCTTTGCATATTTTACATACAGTACTGACCATGAGCTATTGCTGGAGCTTCTTTGTCTGTTTCTCTATGACTGGCTGTGCAAGTGCAGCTCCAAAGGTCCAAATCAACAGGTTGAGCTTTTCAGCCTTCTGCTAAATTATGCATGTAATAACAAACCTCACAGACAGGCTGGGGAAGCTGACTAAACATGGCACACATTTCTTGGCGTCTCGTATTGTCATCGCTTGGACCAGATCCGAACGTAAGGGCCGACAGCAGAGGTTGAACTCAAGGAGAATAAATTAAGACATTGGTGGTTTGTGACATATTTGCTACTCGTTTAGTTTTACGAGGTGGTAATAACAAACATTAAGAAGGGTAATTACACAAGTGAGATGGATCATGTGTCAAACATCTCATTTCTGGACTGTCTAGATCAAGGGTCACCAACATGGTGCCCATGGGCACCAGGTAGCCCCCAAGGACCACAAGTGGACCTTTTTCAAGGTTCTTAGCTTGCATACAGTACAGACTATTGTATTTAGACATAGATGTGCAAGCATTATAAATAAGCCAAATAAATAGCTGTGTGATATATATATATATATATATATATATATATATATATATATATATATATATATATATATATATATATATATGTGTGTGTGTGTGTATGTGTTATGAATATAAGGATCAATTTGTTAAATCTAAACATCGGTGTTCTTTATTATTTCACAAAACCGTGTCACACTTTTTGGGGGAGTATTAGAGGTAAAATTACTACTATGAGAAAAAAAGACCTAGGACAATAAAGAAAAAATAGAAAAAATTAAAGTGGTAATGTTATGAGAAAAACGTCATATTATCAGAATTAAGAGGGAACATTTCCAGAATAGTCACCGTTTGCAGAATTATTTCACGCATGAAGTAACAGGGCCAGGTTAGATTATTTAAAACATTTTTATTCTTTACGAGAATAAATTCAGGAGAATGAACCTAAAGGGATACGAAAATAAACTTGTATTATTACAAAAATAAAAATATTACAAATACAAAGTATATTCTGAGATTAAAGTTCCTCTGATACTGTGTAAGTGACTGAGTAACTGCAGATTTGCCACATTTAACATGGCGGACGCTCTGACGCATCACAGCATAGGCAGAACCCGCCCAATGACGCGTCTACGTATATGATGTCTATGGTCATGACCACCATTTTGATGGGGTTTGTTTTGCTAATTATACTTTCCATCAACTGTTTTTCTTCATTAAACTTCATTAAAAAGGTCTTTACTGTTTTAGCAACACAAACAAACAATTGACAGGTGCTCAGCCAACCCTTTCACCTGCATGCAGCCTCTGTCATTCTAAAAATAACACATCATTAGAGGGTCTCACTGGTGTTTTAACAAGTTTATTAGATATCAGTGACACATGGCTAAGAAGCAGTTTAGTCAGACTGTGTAAAGACCAGCCATATTGCTTCACTGAATCTAATGAGTGTTATGGAAGAGTCAATAAAACGCTTAAAAAAAAATAATACTATAATGGGGGGGAAAAAGACATAAAAAGCTGCACACATAAAAGTCCCTGTTCTAAAGAACAATAGCAGAAAGCACAAACAAACAGAAGTACTCGACAGGCGGGACACCAATACATTAGGCTCAATAGTTGTACATGAACTCTAAAAAAAAATGCTCCCACCCCTCCGGTTTTCATTTCTACAGTAATGTTAGGTCTGCGCTTTCGTGTGTGACCTTTTAACAAATCCTAACAGTCGGGTGTTCTGAAGCTAAAGCCTATTTACAACAGGAAAATAAACTATACAGTCGCAAACATACTTGCGATAAAATGTTGCAAGAATCATGGCGAACATTTTGAGGTGAAAGTGTCAAATAGCAGCAGCAGCAGCAGCAGATGCATGACAGCCCTCCCCTCCTGCTTCCTGCGACCCTTGGGCCAGCTTTTTGAAGGAGTGTTCAGCTCGCAGCTCCTCGAAGCAGAATTCGGTGGCGCCGCTGAGCAGAAGCTCTTTACAGTACATGCTCCGCTCCTGCAGTTTGCCCGCTTCTGCCTCCTTGTGCTGCTGATGATGCTCTTGCAGTCTTTTCAGAGGGGTTTCTTCTTTACTCGGCTTCCGGGCGGAAAGAACCGAGTTCACCGCCGGGTTGATCTTACACGGCGTCCTGAAGGAGGGGGGGAAAAAAAAGAAAACACATTTATCCTGCAATGGTCTATAAAAGAAACAAAAGTCATAAAATGGTAAATAACAAATTCTTGTCATTTACATTATTGATTTAAAAATTAAAAGCTTCCAAAAGGCTTTAGAGAACGTTTGATTTCTTTCTGGCACATTTCCACTGTTTTAGGAAGTAAAATGGCTGTGCTGGGTTAGAGCTTGATAAAATGCAGTGGACCAACACCATATGGATCCAAAAATCATCAATGACTTAAAAAAGTTTACACTGGATCTCAAGCAGCTCAGACTTGGGGGCCCCCAGACTCTGGGCCAAAACAAACTTAACTGAAAAGAGGAATCTGAAGGCCAGAGTACCTTAGAAAAACAGGAAGGTGATAGCTGTGGCTCATGTCATGGATACGTCAGTGTGTGGTGGTTTCTGAAGCGCTAACTCCGCCAATAGTCCAACTGTGGTGAATCTATCCCAATTTCTTGATTGAGCTTCACCTCACCTTCCCTCAAGAATGTGATGTTGTACCTTTTTCTAACCACGCCTCCACTCAACTTTCCACGTATTTACTTGGCTAAAGATCTCAGAGCATCTAGCAATAGCCCTATGTGGCTCCTAGCGGTAGGTGTGACTGGCTGCTAGACACCTGTCAAGTCAACAAATTTCCCCCATGTCTGTGCACGCCATAACATTTCTGCGTCAAATATGCTTTTTTTTTTTTATGTGCCGTAGCCGAGTTTTTTGGAAACATTATAGTTTTTTGAGGAAGTGAATTTAAGACTTTCATTAGCTGTATGCCACAATCACAACCTACATATAATGAAACCATATAAATAAAATTTTTGACGTCTCTTCCTGAAATAAAATATACTTTTTGACTAAAATCCATCTCATTCTCTTTCAGACTTAATATCCTTATTTGTGTAACAAAAAACAAGGCACTTGTAGACCTCCACTCTTGAGTACTCCCCTCTTTCCCCTTCCCCTTATAAATAATGTAAATCCTCCCAATTTACCAATATTATTTCTTATATCAGTCTAGCATGTTAACATCCCAAATAAATGGTTTTCAAAGACGCTTGAAGGAACTCACATTGTGGGAGGCTGGTCAGACTCCTCGACAAATGGTTGAAAGGTAGGTTTTGGCGGCGGGGGAGCCATGACTGAATGTCCGAATTTTGTTTTCTGAGGCATCTATGACATTTATGAAAAAAAAACCATAAACACATTCCTTAGTAGACAGCAATATGCACATTTATGTGAGAAGAAGACATCATTTCTCATACCTTCATATCACACCATTTCCCAGGCTTCTGTTCATTTTCTTTCGCCTTCGACGGGGGAGGAGCCAACCAAGATTCCAGGGTAGCTTCTGATGGACCGGCGGCCTCAGCTTTGTTCTCATCGAACACCACCAGCTGCCTGTTTGCGGCGTTGCTGAGGACAGGGGCACCGCTTGACTGCAGGCCTCTGGTGATATCTGCCCAGGAACGCGTCGACAATAAGGAACGCAACAACAGGCGTACAGTAGGTGGAACATCAGCTGAGACTTTCACACCACTTTTACAAACGTACGTACTTTTGATTGCCGTCCCAGTCCTGTTGACCGGAGCGATGGCCTTCTTTTTCCCTCTGTGTTTGAGGTCGGCCAGAGAAACTCTCTCAGGTTGTTTAGGCTCCTCGTCGCTGCTGTCGTTTTCCAATTTTAAGAACACCTGTCGGGACACACGAGCCTGCAGAGCCCTATAAACGGGGGATGTGAATGTTGTAATTATTATAAAACGCTTCAAAGGAGGAGAAAGTTAAACTGAGAACTGTGTGTCTGATTAGATAGAGCTGTACCTGTGAAACTGAAGAAGCCTATCGTGCGGCTCAGCGAGGTTGTTGAACGCCTCCTGATAGACATGATCTGCCTTTTGATAACTGCCCTGATTCTCGTACTCTTCAGACCAGGCGATGTAGAACGAGGCTTGTCTCACTCCTATGCCTTGTGCTTGCATGTACCTGTAAGTGTCGAGGGGCTCTGGGCAGTTCTCCGCCTGGCGGCACGCAACACAACCATTTAGCAATTATGACATCCACTGGATTTATTTATCACCAAAACTTAAACACGTCCAAATTTCAATAAAAGTACATACAAATTTGATCCAGAGTTCAACGTAGCGAGGGTCATTGTGGTACATTTTTTCATCCGTGAATCTGGTCACAGCTCGCTCCAACAACGTTGCCAGGTTGCCTTCTTTTCCTCCCTGTGGGAAGGTTTGCTCTGTCCACTTAATATACCTGGTAGAGACACACAATGTCAAGAAAAGTTTGAGACTGAAGAGCAGTATCTAGGAAAACATGTTGCTCATTAGGGATGGGTAAATTTCACACTTGAACCGATACCCGGTACCTTCAGTCGGTGCCTATAAATGTACTGAGTTCGGTACCCATCCCTTCTGCTCATATATTTCTCTTACCTATCCCAAACGCTAAGTGGATCATCTCCATCATACGTTCGAAGTTCAGACTCAAACATCCTTAAAAAACAAACACAAAAAAAATGTGAAAACAGGGAAATTAATATCTCATTTATTTTGCTTCAGCTCTAAAGGCAGCGAGATGATCCTTACTGTTTCTGCTGGTTGATTGCAGAGGTGGGTCCTTCTTCTCGTTGGCTTAGGGCTTGACGCAAGGCTGATATATCTCTGCCGCGCCTCAGTGGCTGGATGTTTTCTTTGCTGAGCTCCCAATCCACATCTCCTCCTTCTGCCATTGTTGACAAAGTCTAGATGCCGACAGACATTTATTATACCGGCTGCTCGAAGCAACAGCAAACAGGCTTAAATCGGAGGCAATCGGACTATTGTTCAGTTCTTTCTGAAAAAGTTTTGACACCTATCCAGGAGTCTTACTCAGTTCTGGTGGCTCGCACTTGAGCAACCTGTAGTTGCATTCTAGGTCAGATGCAAATCAATGACCCACCCGTCACTGTCCTGGGTGGTTATAGTTTCTACTGACCCAGCAAACAGACCTCCGATTTAAGCCTGTTTGCTGTTGTGATGAACAAAATAACTGAGAATTTTATGTTGCAATGTTTCCTTTGTCATTTTCCAAGGGCACAGATCCACATTTATTTCCAAAGCCAAAATTTGGTCCCTATTTTACACACCTATGATAAATTCAAATAATATGCAGTCATGGCAAAAGAAAATTCAGCATTATTTATTATGTGAACATCTAGGGCTTTTAGGCCATAGTTCTTTGTTTTTTTACTTCTTTGTTTATGTAAATAATAATAATATGGAGAGAATAATCCTTTATTGGGAAAATTCAGGTGCATGCAAGGGGAAATAATTACTGTGTTATTAAATGTCACATATAGACTATACGACATGTGAAACTGAGCGGGACAATTTTAAAGTGTGCAAAATAAATTTATATATATATATATATATATATATATATATATATATATATATATATATATATATATATATGTTTATTGAAGGCAAAAAATTATCTAACAAGGGGTGGGTTACCATTTCACATATGGTTGGTATGGATTGCTTTTTCCCATAATAAATGGAAACCTCATGTTTAACCTCAAAGTTTTATATTAAAATTTGTTTCATAATCTGAAACATGTATTTCTTGGTAAAAAGACCAGTATAAGGTTAATGGCCAGTTAAAAACACGATTGATGCATTCCTTCCCGGAGTAATAAACACTCTAACATTGTAGAAGTATTCATACCCCTTGAAACACTTCACAATCATACTCTACCTTCTTGTTGGTCTATTCAACAAAATAGACCAACAAAAACAGCAGACTTCAAAACGTGGAAAAGTTCAAAGAGGGAGAATACCTGTTGCAAGGCGTTGTACTTAGGCCCAACAAAGACAACTACTTGGGTTAAATGTTTCAAACAAAAACAGCGCAGTTTCAGTTTTCTTTGGCAGAAACCGAACAACCTGACGAGGAAGAGTGGCTCCCTGCCTGGAGCTCAACGTGCAAAAAAGAATGCTGCATAATGTAGGACAACACTGGGAGCCCTCTATCCTAGATAATGACTTAACAACTGTGTCACCTTTGAAACGTAAAGGGAATTTTCTGCAAAACGTAGATTTACCATATAAGATTTTTTTCCTATCAAAATAAAAATTAAAAATTTGTAAGTTGTCTTATGCAAGATATACTGTAATAAGCATTTATCTCACGCATGACTTAGCTAGCTAGCACCAGACTAGCGTGAGGAGTGCATCGAGGCTTCAGCACAATAAACTGTCATTGTTCGCATTAGTTGCTAACTTTGTCAAATAAACGTAAACGTGAAACAAGCGATCCTGTGGCCGACTTATTTATATACCTTTTGATCCGTCTTCTTAGCCTCTTTCAGCAGGCTACCATCAGCTAGTGCGCAGCGACGTGACGCCGTTAAACCCAAAGTGAGCTCTTGTGTTTTGAACCACGGCCGCGGAGGAAGCTGATTGGACGAATCCCAGACCGGAAAAGCAAAGTGACGCAATATTACTGTTTCCGGTCTGCTTCCTGTTTTGATAATGACAGGCGTTGACCACCCCAAAACATATAGCTAATTTTACAATTCCCCGTCCGCTGTAGGTGTTCTGCATTAGGCCGCTGCCCGCCGGGGGGAAGTATTTGTACCGGTAAGGCGTCGCTAAGGAGGCGCCGCCATGGAAAGTCGTTGTTACGGCTGCGCCTCAAAGTTTAGCCTCTTCAAGAAGGAGGTAAGCTAAAGGTTTTCATGTGTCCATGACACACAAACATGTCCGTTTAAAGATTCCCACATACATATTATGTATCCCCATATTTTTTAGAGCCATATGTTGTTATTAACTACGATAAAGGACGAATATTCATGCATTTTTCGACCCACAGACTGCCACTTTTAGCGGTTAAAGCCTCTCCTATATGTTTTGTTGTTGTTGTTTTTGAAGCAAACGTGTTTTGCGAAATTGGTAGTGATTGGCAGTGAAATAGTGATTCACATTGTTCTTTCGCGTAGTCGTAAAACGAATGAGTACATGTATAAAACACGTGCAGGTTGCTAAATTTAGAGTGCATGAATCATCTTCAATAGAAAAGAATGAAACGTGAAACTGTGAATTTATATCAACATCAGGCAATGAAAGGCAAAGAAAATGAAAATTAAAAAAATGACATGCAAAGAAATCTGCAATGGTATTTTTTAAGAGCTTTTTGGTTGTAAGTTAGTGATAGATTGTTCTACTTAGTTTTAAAAGGCATATGCAATAATCTGTAAACAGATTATTTCTGTTTACATCAACACAGCCATAGTAGTGGCAATAATATATATATATATATATATATATATATATATATATATATATATATATATATGTATATGTATATATATATATATGTATATGTATATATATATATATATATATATATATATATATATATATATATATATATATATATATATATATATATATATATGTGTGTATGTATATATATATATATATATATAAAACACTCCAGGGACCCAGGAGAGCCAATGGCAACTCACTCCTTAGGTCTTTAAGTGTGTTTAGGTAACAAATAAAGCTTCCTTTTCTAAAAACTGTCCGTTTAGCTGGGCTGTAAGAACTGCGGACACTCCTTCTGCTCCAGCTGCTTGACTCTCAGTGCTGTGGTGCCTCGCTGTGGCAACACCCAGCAGAAGGTCTGCAAGCAGTGTCATGGTAATCTCACAAGGTAAACATCCTCCCACCTCCCCAACGCATGTGAAATAAACCAAATGCATTCATTCACGTGCTAAGATTTCACTTTCTTCATTGTTAGGGGAGAATCTTCAAACAATGCTGGAAGATGGTCCCCTCCTGAAAACTACAAAAAGTTTGTATATAAGATTTTTATATCTTTTTTTTGGGGGGGGGGGGTGGATCTCTCTAGCAACAGGAATTTCATAACATTTAAAGTTCATGTCTTTTACAGACGGGTCGCTGCACTCGAGGCCAAACAGCAAGCACAGTCCACACAGCCTGGTGGCCATGGAGGGAGCAGAAACAGCAAGTCGGTCCATCTACCAACCAAAGGGCTTAGCAAAGAAGACCACGCTATTACTGAGAGGCTTCAAAAGTTGAAAGAGGACACTAAACCCAGTAATGCAATCAGTTCTTTTAGCATCTACCGTTTATATCAAAGCCGATGATTGGAGTAGTTAGGCATGGGCCGGTGTGAGATTCTCACGGTCTGATCATTTTATGTAAAATGATGGTATTAAAGCAATGATCTAACATAAAATCTATTCCACAATCTAAGACATTTAATTTGAAACTTAAAAAACGATAATTATTGCTAGTGCAGCTGGAATAACCAGACTCTTTATTACAGTAATAACAATTTTACACATCACAATTATTTACTGTTACTTCAATTCTTTGGGCAGTGTACTCTGGAATAAAAACCTGGTAAATGTAGATGAGGATTTTGAGGAAACCGTGTTGTTGTGCAGATTGTTATACCTTTTTTATGCCATTCTGCAGTAACACAATCATTATAAACTGATACTAGGCGGTTAATTTCAGCTATCTGCTCAGGTGGCTGATAGCTGAAATGACCTGCTTTACAGAAATTACCTTTACAATAGCTGGTAAGCCTGTAGCTTACCAACTGCTGTTTTCGGTCAACATTTTAATGCGAACAGAAAGGTTTTCAAAAAGGGCTGCACAATGTTAGGAAAAACACCCAGTTATGATATTATTGATGAAAATTGTGATGACAATGTCAGAACAGGGTTATTCCACATTCTTCTAACTCTTCTCTTTAATCCATCATCACAATATGGCCACCAATCTCCCAAAGCTTTAGAATCTAGTTAGCTAAAATCTGTATTAGATTTGGATGTCAAGGGTTTTACAGTCTTCTCACAAACTCATGTGAAACATATGTCCTTGGCGTTTGCACCCTATTCGCCTGGAAACAGCCAGGTTTTCCCAAATGTTTCTTGTAAGAGTATAGGAGCCTTCCTTTAGCCTGTTGACCAGCAGTGCACTGTAATAGGTGAAGGAGCACCAGTGCTGCATCAACCTGTGCACTGTGACACAGAAGAAAAATCTTCTCTGGCATCTCTTAAAAACGACTTTACACTATTGGCGCCATTAGTCCAGGGCATTTGGAGCTGAAGCTCTGGATGTTTGTTGAATACCCATGGGCTATTTATTTTTCTTTTGGATTCATAAAGTATTTTTAAATTTAAGGTTAAATTTCATGAGGGAAGATGCATATCTATTGAAATCTCAATGAAGACCGTAAGATACTATTAGAATTTCATACAAATACTTAAGAGAACAAGTGGGTTTGTTCATCCAGGGGCAACAGGCCCTGGAGAGAAACCCAGACTTGATCCATAGCTCATGGCCACTAGTGAGGGTCGGAATATAGACAGAGTGGTAAATCGAGAGCTTTGTAGTTTTGTTTGCTTTTCTTTGGTTTCTTTTTCCTTTTAGTGTACTTATTCATAAAGCACAGTATGATTGACTCCATGTTTTCAAAAAAACATGTGATTCTTACACCCACCACACTGTTCCAGCATGACTGCTGACAGTCAGGTGGTCGTTGTTGTCAGTGTCTCAGCTCTATAGTCAGGTTTCTGAGAGTTGAGGTTCAGATCTTCTCATAAGATGATCTGAAATGTTTTCTGTCGTTTTTTATGAAAAGAGTAAAAGCTTTTTTGTGTTAGAGGAGATGAGTAAAAATATTACTACCAAATGTAAATGCCATTCGTGCAAAGTTTTTGCGTGAACTTTAACTGCTTTTTCAGTTCAGTCTTACTACTTTATTTCTTGTCCAGTTCATCTTCCGGTGCATGAAGGGCCTGTTGGTCTTGTAAAGTGGATTAAGGTAACGTGTTGTAAACTGCCACAATAGATTGAACTCAAATGAATTCTTCCTGACCCTGATAACACTTTTTGGAACTTTAAACATGAATAGTGTAGACAAATGGGGGACCAAAAGGAGTCATATTTTTACAAAGGAAAGAGAAATGGGGTGTGGCAGGGGGCGTGATCTAGCAAAAATCTAAAACAGGACCTGAGATTAGCCGCAGCTTCAGTTCATATTCTTGCTTTTCTTAGCCTACTTTTCATCTGCGTAATTCATAGGTCAGAGTTAGGTGGCTGAACAAGTAAAAAATAAAACAGCAGTCATATCCTAGTCCATATGAAGTGCCATAGAAATTCAGTTCATTTCCCATTTTTTAAAAACTCATTCCTACAGAAATCCAGCATAGTCGGCAAATTAATAAAACATACTTAATGTTATTTTAACATAAATCCACTTACAAATTATGCCGCTGTCAAATGGAAATGAAACTCTTTCTGGGCTGTGCTGAGACCCCAATATTTCAGAATCCTAACAAACCTTCTTCTTTATGCTGTGGGAAAGATCCATTTTTTTTTAAACTGTGAGATCCCAGACTAGTCCACGCCTAGCTCAAAAATATTTTCTATTTTTTTTAAAAGTCCTGTAATACATTTTTAACCTTTTTTAGAGTCCATCCCTTCTGAAAAGGAGATTGAGTCACGTCTTGCTGCTCTAAAAGCGCCCAGCCAGCCAGTGCCTTCAGCAGAGGAGATGGAGGATCGTCTGGCAGCTCTGCGGGGTCAGCCACCTCCATCACAAGCTCCTCGACCAGTGAGTTCCCTTCTTACTTCTGTGGAAGACTCGAGAGTCCGGCTCGGTGAAAAAAGCAAATATTATATGTTCACGCATACAGGTACACCAGCCTCCAGACGCACGGACTCAGACTGAACAAGCCAATGATTTGATCACTCAGATGGCAGAAGAAGTCGCCATTGATGACCAGCAATCAAGCCCAGAAGATAGTAAGTTATTATCTGTCTCTGACATTTGAGTTTTACTGTACAGATCAGACGTTGACATGCACTTATCATGAAGATGAACGTCATATTTATTTTTGAGCTTTAACTGATACATTTAAACAGTTTTCTTTCTCAGTCAACTTGATAGTACAACGTCCAACGATATTGGTTATTGAAAACAAGAATTGGTTAAAAATTAACACCCCCCCCCCCCACTAATATTTGGATTAATACGTTTTAGGAAGGTGCAGAGAAAGTCCTGTAGAGGCCAGTTTCATTAGCGGCGTTGCAGATGCATTTCATATTGAGGACAGATTGATGAGGGCGGAGGAGTTTAAAACCAGGACAATGGTCCCAAACATGCATCAAAGTGCCCCGACCTCAACCATGTGAAAAGTGTCTGCATTAAGAAATCATGTCAATGCCAGGACACCTACCAATTTAACTGAGCTTGATTATTTATCGCAATAGGAGTAGTGGAATATCCAGCCAGAACTAAGCCATGAAGCTTATGGTTTGTCTTTAACTTGCTGACATTTACCCAAGTATTGGTAGAGATAAATGTTTATTTACAGCCTTTATGTTTACTTTTGATCAAATTCAACATTGTGCTCCCAGTTCTTGTCAATTAAATTCACTGGAGTTTTATGTTGTATGATCTATCTGCTACATAAGTAAAAAAATATATTGAAAACGCTGCATTAATAGGCTAAACGACACTTCAACTTGATGCTGAGTGTATGTAAACTTCTGCCTGGCTCTGTAACTGATAACATGGCTTTATAACAGTTGTGCTCATTGCTTTCCCCAGATGAAACAAATGTTTTTTTGCCTCTGCCTTTTGAAGGTGTTGATATGAATGATCTCAACAAAGGCGAGGGCGCTGTTTCCGATGAGAACTTGGAGGACAACCAGGGAGCAGCCAGGCAGCAGGAAGCAGAGAAGGAACGTCTGCTTGAAGAAGCCATGAAGGAACTGAGGAGGGAGCCCCATTCCCAGGATCAGATCCTCCACATGGCCAAGAGGCTGGCCCGGTTAAAGGGGCAGGACCCAGATAAAGGTGTTTGGAGCTAAGGGCACCACAATCTTATCTCTTATCCTATTGGTTTATTTCACAGTTTAAAAAAAAACAAGACAATGCTATGTAATCTTTCTGGAAATGAGTTTGTATGCTTCTGTCGGATAAAGCCACATTCTTTTTTGCTTCGTGTTCAGTCACAGCGGAGGATTTCAAACAACCCGACAGCGACGAAGAGACAGAGGAAGAAGCCGTGAGGAGAGTGCTGAAGCAGGTCAGGCATTTAATGCGATGCTGATACTGTAGATGGATACTGGATAATAAATTCACTTCTAACCCCTTTAAAAGCTATTGTGGAGTGTGTAGAAGTGCATCCATGGCCACAAGAGGCTGCTATTTGGCCATTCGAATAAAAAAACGTATGATTTGGAATACAGACTTGTTCTGAAGTTTTAATCCTCCGGACTTTGGTTGCAGCTCTCGGAAGAAGCGGCGCTCGACGAAGCCAGCGGATACAACATTCCCATAGAGCAAAGCGGACCCAAGAACAGAGAGAAAAAGAAAACCTCTAAAAAACAAGTACTAAACCAGGCCCTTATCAAGCAAAGTGACTGTTTCGGCTTATGTCGGTGCCTATCAGCTGACGTCACTCTTTACCTGATGTGTCTTAAAGACTCCCGCACCGAAGAGCCGGGCCTCTCCAGCCGCTGCCGCACACCAGCCGTCGGATAGCGACGACGACGACGAACTTCCGTGGTGCTGCATCTGTAACCAAGACGCAACGCTCCGCTGCCACACCTGTGATGGGGACCTGTACTGCAGCCGCTGCTTTCGGTAACATACCGTACATTAATCATCAGGCGTACGCCGCAGATTCTAGTTCGTGACTCCGAAGCGGGGCCACCCCCCCTCAGACAATCCTCACTTTGCCCCAAGTGAAAGGATTTGGAATGCATTACCACGACCCAGATAAATCGCGCGCAGCTTGCTACCATACTGTTAGGCAGCATGAACATAAAGTATTTACTGTGATGAATTATCAATCTGCTCTCTTATTATCTCCTCAGGGAAGGCCATGATAAATACGACAGGAAGGAGCACCGCACCAGTAGCTACGCTGCTCCAAAGAAGAAGAGGAAGATATAACACTAAAGATGTTCGTCCTGTTCACCTCTGACTTTTCATGACTGTAGGATTTGCTCTTATTGCCTCATATTGTAGTTCTCTAGAACAGCTTCTTGGAAAATGAAACCACTATTAGGAATCAGAGCTCATCATAACACATTAACTTATATTGCCTAGGATAAGCATTAATGAATACTCTCTGACATTTTTTGCACATTTTTTTTCATGGCACAACCACAAATTTCATTTCATTGGGATATTATGTGATAAACCAACACAACATATGGTGTTCAACCCCTGTTATGGCCGTTTGTATTCAGCCACCCCCCGCTGTTGGCATTTAGTAAAATCCCCTTCTGCTGCAGTTACAGCGGCAAGAAATTTGGGGAATGTCCTTCGCATCTAAAGATAGAAATATTTCCCCAATTTTTCTTTGCAAAAGAGCTCTAGCTCAGTCAGATTGAATGAAGCATTTCTCTAATTGGTTTTGGTCTAAACTAATCTGTTGTAGCTCCAAGTTTGTGTTTAGATGTGTTGTTCTGCTTTAAGGTGACCGCCCACCTGTGTCTAAAGTCTTTTGTAGCCGCCAACCGGTTTTCTTCCTAGATTGCACCTCTATTTAGCTTCATCTATCTTCTTGACGGTTCTGCTTTCCTGCCCCTTGCTGAAGAAAAGCTTCCCCATAGTGTGATGCTGCCACCACCGTGTCTCAATAGGGCGATGCTGTGTTCAGAAGGTTAATTTTCACCAGCGATGAGGTTTTAAATATTCGTCCAATAGTTTGTTTTTGTCTGATCTGACAAAGCCTTTCCTTCCACATGTTTGCTGTGCCCCATATGGCTTGTAGCAAAACAGAAAGGTAATGGGTTCTCCCACCTGAGCTGTGTAAATATGCAGCTCCCCTATAGCCACAATAGCTGCTTCTCTGATAAAGCTTCCTCACAGCCCAATCAGACTCTTTAGGTGGATGACCGTGTCTTGGCAGGCTGCTTTTTTTTCCCCAGCCTTGTAAGATGTTCAAAGCTTGGGATGTTGTGTTTTTTTATGATCAAACCCTGCTTTAACTTATCCACAACTTCCTCCCTGTCCTGTCTGCTGTGTTCCCTGGTCTTTATTAAGCTGTTTTTTTTTTTTTTTATTTATATGTTTTTTTTTTTTTACTAATGCTGTCCAACAAACCTCTGAGGTCTGAGGAACAGCTGGATTTAGACTGAGATACTCAAATTGCATAAAGGTTGACTCAGTGAGGTAGTTGGACATTATATAGGGGTCATCATTGTAAAAGCAGCTGAATACAAATACATGAGAAATGTGAAATGCTATCATTTTTTGTCCAACTGTAAATTATGGCCTGCTTTGCGTTGGTCAGTTACATGAAATCCCGATTTAAAAAAAAGAAAAAGATTTGTGGTTGTGATGCGACGAAATGTGAAAAAAAGTTGGAGGAGTGTGATTCAATCTGTGTGCTAAGGAATTTAAAATAGATTAGTAAATACTTTTTAAGACTTCTAGCAGCGGTAAGACTAAAATTAGACACGACCTTTTAAAAAAAAAAACTGCAAAGCAAAACGTGTAATAGCTGAAGCTTATCTTTTTAGGATGTTTAAAAAAAAAAGGAAAAAAATAACTAATATTGTCTTAAGCTGCTAAACAAAGAAGAGCTCAGAACTGTCAAAGTGGAAAAAGAAGCATCATGGGTTCGTTTGAAGCTGTCCTACTTTTCCATGACTACAAAGCCTCCTCCTAAGTGTACTTTGCTCTGGTCACCATCTGAGTATTTTATTTTTTATTTTTTATTTTTACAGCACTTACCACAAGCAGACAGATCATGAGCTCACTCGGGACAATGTGTACTCACTCGCAGACTATTGTGAGCTCCATTGAGAAGAAGCACAGACTAGTGAGTGTAAAAGAATCACTGAGGCCTTTTGTTCCCTTTGTGCTGTTGTTCTTGTCTATGTTTAGCTGTATTTCTGACACGAGCGTTGAATTTTCTCTCCTCATATGTGATCTGTTTCTAAATGAAGCAAAACCGCCTGGTTATGTCACAACTTTTTCTTTTTTATATTTAACACCAAAGGATTTTTTTTTTAAGCTACTGTCATTATTTAAGAAAAAACAATGTCTGTCTGGCAGGGTCTGTTTGTGCTGTATGTCGGGAGTTTTTGTCAGTGAAGACAGAGTGAATGAGTCAAAGTCATATGAATTACTGTAGTGGAGCCCTTAAAACAAAACAAAACAAAAAAAGGAGCCCCATCGTGTGTGACAGCGAGCGGATCAAAGTGGAGTTCTTTTTAGTGTCCATTATTTGACAATAACTGAGGGGAAGCAATCACCACGCTCTCCTCTGGGGGCTCCTTCCATTAAAGGTGGCCATGTTTGGCTTTTCTGGCCGTGTCATGCACCGCCCCCCCCCCCGCCGCCGCCGCAGACAGGAAATGGATGGCTGTAATGGGTGCCCGCTTAATGGAACATCCTGTGGCCGATTTCAGTGTGTTTACTCATAGACCTGACATGTCGACGCCTCCATTGTTTCCATCACCCTGTTGAAAAATTCATGTCAGAACGCTGAAAGCTACTCTTCCAGCTGTGTCCGCACGAAGTACGGCGGAGGCGTAATGAAAAGCGAGCCCGATAGGAAGAGTGGTTTAATCAGTGCTGTGAAATTTGTGTAAGTAACGTGTCTGTGCTTTTCCAATGATTAGAATGTTATTTGAAATGTGGTTTATTTCAGTAATTCAATTCAAAAAGGAAATCTCACATTTAGCCATCGCACGCAGGGCGATGTATTCTTAGCATTCATTTCTATTAATTTTGTTGATAATGGCTTACAGCAAATGGCTGGCTGTTCACAGAGTAATGCATCCAATCATAGTAATGGAAGGTTGAGTGGAAGGAAAAAATGTAGCAGAAAAAGGTTCTCCAAGTGCTAAGGAAGAGTAGAGAGACTACTTTAGGCCAGGCGTACAGTTCATAGTGTGAATTTGTAGTAATACCTGGTTTATTGACCGTAGTATCATTAAGCTCGATTGTTTTGCAAACTCATCAGAACCCAAACAGCATAGAAAGTCTTTGTGAAGAGACAGATTGGTGAAACCAAACCCAGGGTTACAAATGGGCTGAAACCTGCTTTTAAATCAGACTAAGCTTTCTTGACATCTCCACAATACCACTGACTGATCACTTCCTTGCCACTCTTCATTGATGCAGTAATTCCTGCAAAAGAATCTCCATCCATGTGCATATACGGTACAAGACATGGACGTACTTTTCATTCAGATGGCATTTTAGTGTTAAAAGTCTTTTTTTCTTTCTTAAGTAATATTTTGATTTCATAGCTGTAAGGCATAATTATCAAAATTAACAGAAACAAACGCTTGAAATCCGTCACTGTAACAAAGCTATATAAAATATTTGACTTTTTGAATCGACGTACCAATATAAATCAACTTTTCAGTGATTCTCTGATTTATTAAAATTGAACCTGTAAATGCATAATGTCTAATAAAACACACTGGCTCGTCACTTTGTTCTGAATCGGATGATTTGCACAAACAAGCCTTGTTTCTAAAATGTTCCACTTTATTCCAACAACACTGTTACCTGAACAAAATGCTTATGTACATAAATAAGAAAAAAGGGAAATGCACTCTCTTGACTCCTAAACAAAAAAAAATTGTCCATCTGGATAATGACTGTCATGTTTATCACTTTCATGTTATTAATGTTTTTAATGGGGGGTTAAATTTTAGGAGAGTCTGTAAATTGGGGGAAACAAAAATCCATTCTGACTCAGGAAAGGGGGGGAAGAAGTCAGGAAAAATCCCCCTGTCGTGTCGTTCGCGTTTGCAGGCATTCAAACTGCTAAGCCTGTGGGGAAGAAGAGGCTCCGGTTCTTGTCTTGATTCTTAGTTTGACCTATAATTATTTCTTCAGGGGGCCTGACATTTTGCGTAGGCCTTTTATCCTGTAGAGCAGCCCGTTGATAAAATCCTGCGGGGAAGTTTGGGAGAGAAGACTTTTATTCTGTGTGTCAGTATTAAATAGGCAGTTTAGATGTTCTTATAAGTAAATTGCAGTTTTTAATCTTTTTAAAATTTGCTGCACTTTGAACTTGAAAAAGATGAGCTTTTTTTTTGTCAGCTTACCTCTTTTGGCTTTCCGCATTCCTGCAGTAACTCCTGACAAAGAGAAAACACAGAAAGGAACGCGTTAGTTCAAGATAAAGTTGACTTTTGCAGCAGGGGTGCCTCCAGGGGTGGGGGTAGGAGGGCAATGAACACCCATGAAAGCACGCTGAGCCAACCAGGCCCAACCTAGACCGCACAGTCTTATAAGCATACTATTTTATATAGACAGGAATTTAAGATCGGGGAATACGATTTGCATTTTATCTTTTTATTTAGGATAGTTTTTTTCTTCATAGAACGTCGTCAGTAGCTCCCACCCCTCTGCTTTCATATCATAGCTAAAATACAGCGAACAAAGATTTTTCACTTAAAATAATCGCAAAACAGACGACAATACAAATGAAAAACGCTACGTAAGGCACAAAGAGGTAGTATGACTAGATTTCGTTGTTTTCTTTTTAATTCCATGTTATTTAAATTGGATAAACAGAAATAGTTCGGCAAATCTACTCTTAAGAGTGAATATCTCCCAATCCCTCTCTAATTTTAGGCTGCATGAAATTTTGTTGAGTGTCCTGCAATGGGGGAAACGTTGCATTCTCCAGCTTCTGTGGAGGAAATCTGCCCTGATACTGCACAGCAACCAGAACCACCATACTGTTTGCCAAAGGCCAAAGCTGCCAAGGCGAGATTAAAAGACTGACCCCGGAAAACACTCATTTGTGTGAAGCGCAAATGATTTGTGTAAGCATCTAGAGATCCTGCTAAAATCAGTCAGGCGATTAGTTTTCGTAGGCCTGGCATTTCTGGGAGGCAAGAAATAGAGGAACAGGAGACCTGAGATGGTCCTTTTTCTCTATATAAACTTTACAACCAGATTTTAAGAACACTGTTCAATACGTGGAGTGTTTGAACGTTTGTGATGCGTACCTCAAGTCGGCTTCGCTGTCCTTCGTCGGGCAGTTCTAGGAGTTCGTCTATGTCTATTTCTAACTCTGGCATCTCTTCTTCCTGTGAGGGACATAAAAGTTAACGAAAAAAAATAATTCTGTCACAGTGTTCACTGTATCTTAATTTCTGTTTACGTCAGTAGTTTTAGAGTATAAAACAGGCAGGTGTGGTGATCCCCACATCAGATCTTTGGTTTGAGCTGTTTTGTGGGAAGTTTTCATGTTTTCCCCATGCAGTCCAGAATCAAGCCATGCTTGGTTACTTGATGAGCGTAAATTGACCCAACAAGCGATGAAGTGCATTGTTGTCTGACTTATAGATTCACGTCGGCCCTGTGGATGAACCAACGACCCAACCCAACCGACCGCACATCTCCAGCCGCCGCCCGTACCCTTGAACTGGACAATGAATGAACCATAAAGGCACCGTCTTGCCCTTTTTACAGCCAGCGGTCATAATGTCCACACTGCAGAGTTCAATCATTCATAACCTGATAGCATGAGGCATTTCAATTTTTACATTCTACCACTTTTGTTACTGATTGTCCCAAATGAAGTAGAGCTGCTTTCACAGTACAAACTAAACCAAAATAGGTTTATAATTCACAGAATGGTGCGATTGATAAGCGGTGCTCATGAGCACTGAGGTAGAAGGGCTGTAGTGGGTCATTGTTTACACATACCAGCAGCAGTTTTCACGGATGGGTTACCATTTTCTATGCAGTTCAACCATTACTGAAGGATTATTACTACCCCTGTTGTGCTCCGTATTAATCCACAGTTGGTTTGTCACACGGAGCCTGGCAGAAGGGTTCCTGCTCTCTTAACCGTTTTCAATAATTTCACATTAAAAACAAAAAACTGTCAACATATTTTATCCGGATTTGTGTGATGGACCAACATTAAGGATCGCATAAATATAAAGTTGAAGGGGAAATTACACATTGTTTACAGTTTTGTGCGTGTGTGTGTTTTTTTCTAAGTCTAAATCTGAAGCATCTGCATTCAGATACCCTCACTGCAAAAAGAGAACTGAAAATAAGTACAATTGTCTTGAAATTAATGCATTTGCCCTTGATTTGAGCAGGTAAATAAGATTATTTGCCAACGGAATTAGTATTTTTACTCCTGAAATAAGATAATTAGATATACTGCGCTTGAAATAAGATGATGGAGATGAATTGTTCTTATTTTAGGTGCAAAAATCTTATTCCATTGGCAAATAGTCTCATTTACCTGCTCAAATCAAGGGAAAATACATTTATTTCAAGAAAATGTTACTTAGTTTTAATTCTATTTTTGCAGTGCTTAAGTAAAATCCCGTATTAAGGACAATATATTGGTTTCATTATTATTATTATTATCATTGTTTAATCCATTTTTGTTACATGTTAGCCATAACCAATCAAGGTTATGGGGCAGGACATTTTAAGTTATAAACTTTAAAGCCAAGTCAATGTTCTCGGCAAATTCTTTTCTCATCCAGGGGCAATACGGCGAAGCAATCAATACATATAACTATCCCTAATATGTCCCCGCTCCGCTCTCAGAGAGCATGAGGAGTGCAATCAGCAGAGTTCAAAGAGCTGTGATGTCTGGAGTCAGCAGGATCACTCTCACATTTGACAAGTGTGGCCTCGTTTTAGAGGGAATACTTTCCGGATGGGGGATTTTCTTGGCTGAAAACGATTGGGCTTGCACAGTCCTCTACGCGAGGAAGGAAGGTAATCAATGTGGAAGTGCTGAGTGGTGAAATAGATGGGCCCTCTTCAGAGTCCCCCGTGGCCCCTCTAATTGATATGTGCTGCAAATTTGGACCCTCTGTGATTCTGCTGAACGGTGCAGGATAAATCTAAGGGTGAAGTTTTGGTCCATGCTTTATGTTGCTGTGCTGCAAAGGTCGCAAGCTGAGCTTAATCACATTCTCGTTTATAAGATTTTGTTTTATGCACAACAAATAAAATCTAAACGTAAGTATAAATCTGAGAGCTAGAGTTGCAAAACCTTTTCCCTCTCCGCCCTGATTTCTCTCTGCTTCAGTTAGTTAAAGTTATCCCAAACCTTCTAGTTTACAAGGTTTTGTGTCGCACGCAGTCACAGTTTTCAGCTTTTCTGTTACATAGCGGAGGGAATGTTGCATATTAACGAGGCCTCCAGGCACATACGTCTCTGCTGCATTTTCTGAAGTTAAAAGACTGAACTTAAAATGATCACTGGCATCAATGCTGAAATTCGTGAATATCAGAGCAAGTCTTGGAGGACTGCCATTTCACAAATAAGCAGCTACAATTTAGTCATATTTGCCAATCTTTACTGTGTTGTTGAAAAATGATCATAATTAGCAGATCATTCATGCATATTTTAGAGCTTTGTTGGATGAAATGCTTTTTAATTAAAATTAGTCAAAGTTGCCTCAGGAAATTGGTCCAAACATTTGTTTGGTCCATATAGTTTCCGCTGAGAAAGGGAGATAATTGTAAAATAAACAGCATTTATTTCAAATTATTCTCACAATTTTTGTTAAAAGCACTGAAATGAATACTTGTGGTTGATATATATTAGAGTAAATGACATAATCCTTAGTTTCACCCAATTTAAAAGAAACAATACCAATAATACCATGAGCTTGGCTTTAAAAGAACTGTGCCAAAAAAATCATGGAGATCCAAAATTACTACAAACAAATCCACAATAAATCCATTTAATAAACAGTATATTAAATATCTTTATGTCTGTGATTATTTAAATAAAATTGTTAAAAAAATCTACACTGAATACACATCTCAAAATAGTTACATTTATTAATTACTTATTAAATTATTTGTTTGAATATCAACTTAATAAAATCATTAACTTTCTAAATAGTTGTTAAAATGCTTTAAAAACTGTAATAATTGTTGAAAATACGCAATTATACTAATGTGCCAATAATTAGTAAATTAAAATATTTGCATACATTAATAAGTTCAATAAATAAAAGAAGAAATAATTATGTAAAAAAAAATTTTATGACATAATTTAGAATTCGAATACAGTTGTCACATATTATATAAAATTATTTAGGTAATTATTGAATCGTTTCATATTTCATGTGCTATGGTGCATCATTAAGATGATTTAAATTAATGCCGGGCTTGTTAAATAGACCCTAATATCAGCTTGATAATCATGCTGAGCAGCTCAGTTACGCATGCAGTTCACATTCAGTGATTACAAACTTTGATGGATCATCGTCAGTAGTATGTTTTGAAATGTAGAATGTTTTGTACTTAATCAAAGATTAATCATTTATTTATTTTTTTAATCATCTCTAATGAGGTGAAGCATGTCAAATCTCCTGCTTTACTGTGACAGGAAGAACTGCCACTGTGTGCTTTATTTTATTCTTTCTGGGCGGAAGCTCGGTTATTGTTTGAAACGGTCTCCGCTAGGCTTCCTGTAGTTACCTAGGTAACAAAATCCACTGGACCCTCCTTGTACAAAAAGCAGCAGAACCAAACATTAACATGAAACACCCGGTGCTTCCTCGCTTACACGTTTCTCTGTGTTTATGCTTTGGTAAATGAAAGCATGCCCTGGAAAATCTGTCTGTTATGAGCCGAGGCTGGTGTGTGTTTAACTTATCAGTTCCTTTTCCTGTCAGCAGGACTCGCTGTCAACATGTCTAAACATTCATTAATCACCCTGAGAGACAGAAGGATTGGTTAAAGAGGTATTGAAATTATACAATTCCACACCCTTCTGTTTAGAAAAACAAAAAATTCCAAATACGTTTGGTAGGATTCTTACTTAATTGGCTTACTTTTGATGACTCCATATTAGTTTTTACATCACAACCAAGAACCTCGGTGTATTTTATTTGGATTTTATCAATGAGACGAAAGAATATGCCACATGGTTTTCAAAGGTTTTCGCAAATAAGAACGTGAAAGGCGTGGCATGCACTTGCATTCATTCCATGATCCGATAACCCTAGATCTAGATCAGAAAGAAAATAATTACATTCAGAAATTACTCAAAATGTAAACATGTTCTACCCAAACTTTGAACATCTCAGAGAGCACCGTTCAATCTATCGTCCAAAGATATGTGAAACATCACAGCGCAACTGCAAACCTACGAAAAGATGGTCATCCACCTACACAGGCCAGGCCAGGAGAGCGTTTATTACAGAAACAGTCGGGGGGGCACATGGTAACTCTGGAGGAGCAGCAGATATTGTGAGCTCAGGAGAATCTGTTCATAAGGAAACTATTGGTTGTGTGTTTCACAAATCTCATCTTTGTGGAAAAGAGGCCATTGAGGTGTTTTATTTTTCCACAAGCAATGAAGAAGACAAAGCAAACAAGCAGAAGACGTTTCGGTGAAAACAAAATGGAACTTTTTGGCCATGCAAAATGCTGTGCAGAAGGAAATTAGCACTGCACACCATCTGGAAAACAATAACCTCCTGGTGGTGGTAGCCTCATGGTGTGGGAGAGAGACAGTATAGCTAAACAGTGCTGATGGCAAGATGGATGAAGCTAAACTCAGGGAAATCCTGGGAGATAAGTATCGAGATCAAAGCAGAACCAAAGTCAACTTCCTTGTTGTTTGAAGCAACTTGGCCGTTAAACCTTATTCTGAAAACCTGCTAGAGGCAGCAAAAGACCTTAAGCTGGGGCTGTAATTACATTACCAGCAAGACGATGTTTCTAAACATACAACCAGAGCTACAGTGGAATGGTTTAGATTAAATAATATCTACAGCTGAATTGCATTGATAGTCTGTGACATGATCCATGCATGTATCTATTATCTATACCAGCTTATCTGTGTAGGGTCATAATTGGGCGAGGGTACGCCCTGGACAGCTCGCTAGTCCATCATAGGGCAGCACAGAGATACAGGACAAACAACGACTCACATCTAAGGGCAATTTAGAGAGACCAATTAACCTAAGAGTCATGGGGTCCATCCTTTCCCTTATTGGGTAAGGACTCTTTAGCCAAAGCGAAAGTGTGTCAGCAGTCGCCATGATAAGTGCTGTCCGAATAGCGCAGTCAGTAAGGAAGGAGGTAGGAAAAGGAGCCTGTATGCTTCCTTTGCCTACCTTCTTCTAGTTTAGCATGGGAACCTCGTAATGTCCCTTACTGACGCTGAGGAGCTATAAGGAATCCCACAATCCTTTGTGTAACATGACGTATAAGCACACCCCTCCTCAGGGAAATTAATGAAAATGGCCTTAGAGAAGAGAGTGCGCACTTTGTAGTTAATTTTTGGAAGGCTGAAGGCCCGGTTTTGACTCGTATCATCCATGTGCATTTCCGTCATGTAATGATGTCGGAGTTAAAGGCTGTCCGAAATCGGCCCAGCAGTCCCAAGCTTCTTTCCTACCAACGATGAAAGGTCAAGGAACAGGAGCCAGGAGCTATAATTAAGGATATTCGGATGGAGCCATGTTTTTGGATAATGGGAGGAAGCTGGAGTCCCTGGAAAGAACCCATGCAGGCACAGGGAAAACATGCAAACTCCATGCAGAAAGACCCCAGACCACACGTGTTTATCTGTAAAATGTTTTGCAAACCATGCGTCATTTATCTGCTTCATGATTTTCCACTACGTTGTGTTATTTCATCACAGAAAAAACCAATAAAATACTTTGAGTAATGTAACCAAATGTGTCCCTGGTATAATATTTATTTCTAAACGATGTAGGCTACATTATCTTCCAGTGTATTTTTATTTTTTTTTAAATTCCAGCTCCCAGTTCTAATGTTGATTAAGTATAAAACTACAGTTCAAAAATTTAAAAAATGTAGTTTTTAAAGTCTGAAAGGGTCCCGTCCAGACTTGGGCGGGACTTGTATGAATTAGAAATGCAGATAAATAATTTAGGCTGTGAGACGGGACTGATGGTAAATGCTTCCACGCGGAAGACTCTGAGAACCAACAGAGTAACCTTCCCCCGAGCCCTATGCAAAATTCATTACGCTACCCAGTGCACACGGACAAGCCACAACCAGTTCTGCACAAGTGGCTCATGCAAAACATTGCAAGGTTAGGTGCTAATTTGTCACTGGGCGAGGATTGTTTATCACTCTTAGGAAAAAAAAAAAAAAAGTACTGAAGACGAGCATTTTTCAGAGGCAGGGATGGACGTTTGTATTGTTGCTGCCGCATCTTGTTACCTTATAACTATTAATCCCTCATATTGCTGCTATAAAACATATACCTTCTTTAAGTTTGATGATGTTGCAACTGGAGCATGAAAGACATTCATATGTCAGGTCAGGTGGCTGCAAATTTCATTCCCCGGCAAATATGTAGATCTTTACAAGATTTTATAAACAAAAGCCCAGATATCTTTGTTGCCAACCAGCCCTTTCAGCCTGATTTTATCTCCTGCTGAACTAACAGTAGAGCGCTCTGCGGCCGACAGGCAGGCAGGGAGGTGGCTGCCCGCTGGCTCTGTATGAAAATGAAACGTGAAACAATTTGTTTCCACCATCCCTGGGTTGAAAGGGAGGGGATCCCGTCATCCGATAGCCGCTGTCATCAGGAAGCTCGTGCTCCTCAACGGATAACCCTAATTCTGACCGTGCCGAGATGCCTCGTGTGGGCGACGAGACATCTGTTGCCATGGTTTCCCCTCACAGAATGCCAAGCAAGTCAATATGGAGCCCCTGACATAATTGGATTATATCCCACAGAACAGGATTTGCGTTTTCGAAGCCTCCAAGTTTTTTTTTCTTCTTCCTAATCCTCTACGTTAGACAAATAATAAAAGGATTTTTAACACAGACATGTCGACCTACTGAAATGATGTCCCTGTACTATAAAATGTATGTACTCAATACAGGATCCGGGTTTCTTTGGGAGGGAATCAATCATCTTGTGTCACGATTGATGAGATGTTTCTGGTGTCTCTCGTCTTCTTCCTGACAATATATCACAGATTCTCTATGAGGTTTAGACGAGGTGACTTATGCAGACGGCTTGAGCTTGAAAAATATCATGGCCTGACGGCAGCAAATGGCATTGATCTTCGAATGATGATCAGATGAGGAAACTTCACGCTGGACCTCAGGTAGTTTGGATTCTGTTACTCTCTACTTTTTTTCTCCAAGCTTTTCAATCCACATGAAATTATACGTTTACTTTGGCGTGAGAAGAGGAATTTGCAGCTCAGGAGTAGCTTAAAGGACGGGAATGCAACAGTTGGAGCCATTGTCCTGAATAGGTCTGTGTGTGGTGGCTCTTAAAGCGTCCCCACCTCGTACGTCTTCACTAGACTCTTGAATTTGCTTTTGAATTTTCTAAAGGTTCCCTTAGTTGTCCCAGTTGCATTTTCTACCACATTTTCCTTCCACTAAACTTTCCATTTTATCTGTTGTGTACAGAATCCTGTAAACAGGAGTTTCTGCAGCAATGGCCTTTTGTGCCTTACTCCAAAGACCATCTGCTGGACAATAGTCAGGACAGCAGTCTTCCTCACAGTTATGCAGGTCATGACACAATGTTTTTGTGCTAAAATATATATTTTTCATTAGTCAACTTTCAGTTTGCCATAGCTATAAACCATAATAACACTTATATGTATTGAAATACACCTGCACATAGTAATTAACGCCACATAAAATTGGGATGTTTTCTTCAAGATTGCAGAACTTCACAATGTGCAACTAATTTTAAGATTTGCATCGATCCATGTGGTGTCCAAATAAGTCATGTAATTTAGGTCTTTTTTGAAGATTGTGACGCGTCTGTAAATATTTATTAATGACTTCTAGCATCTTAGTGCACGGATACTGCTAAAGCCTGCAATCAGGCTGATGACACATGAGTGCTGCTGAACCAGAGACTGCAGTCAGGGAGCAGAGCTTCCTGCCTCCCACCCACTTCATGAGCCACGCATGATGGATAACCAAGAGCAGGAGCCTATAATCAGTTCTGTGCCTCCCTGCACCTCGCCTCCTCTCGATGCATGCAGAACAGTGGACAGCATCAGAGTGAGACAGTCCTGTCCTCCTACCTCACAGTCAAACAGCAGGTGCAGCTGCCCGTCGATCCACTCCTCGATATCCAGCCTCCTCTGTAGGTCCTTGCGGTTGTACTTGACTGTCAGCTTGCCCAGCTTACGCTGCGCCGCCTCTTCTGCCTTGTCCGGCGCCTGGAACATCACCCTGGACTGGGTGCCTGGCTCTGACGCCATGGCTGCCACGGCCTCAGGAGAACCGTGGATCACACAGAACGAGCCACAGGCTGCGACGCACTCCCCACGCGCACTGAGTCTCCTGCTCTATATGTTAAAAGCTCTTATTCTGACGGGCTGCTGTTCCAACACGCTGCTCCTCTTTTCTTCTATTTCTTTAATGCGGCTTCTGGTTCCCTGCCTGTCCTCGTCCTCCCTCTCGCTCATTCTCTCTGAAGCTCGCTCTCTGGCTCTCTTTCCCTCCACCTCCTCCTATTGCAACACACTGGCTGCACTATCAGGAGGATGGTAATGAGATATGACTCTCTCTATGTGTGTGTGTGTGTGTGCGTGCGTGCGTCTGTGCACTTTGCAGGGTGTGTAATTGCTTTTTGTTCTCTTTATTTTTCCTTATGGCAGGTGGAAGAGCATAGGTCAATTGCGGCAATAAAGAAAGCGAAAAAAAGGTCGGAAGAGCAATCTTCGAGGGAGGATCCCTTTAGCTGAATATGTGTGCATTGGCGTGAAAACATGGGGAAAAAAAATCTAATAATGATTTGCAGTTTTGTTCCGCTTTCACAGATAATTGCGCATCAAACAGAAAAATCACATTCCAGCACATCCCTTGTTAAAGTATATTAAGTATTTATTGCCTCCAAAAGACCAACGATGAGGGCTTGTTAGGTGTTGTAAAAAAGTCTTTCCCATATTACGTATTTATTCAGTTTTTTTATTTTTATTTTTTTTATTTTTAAGTGGTATCTTTGATTGGCCTCTTGAAACCTTCATTTTGTGCCTTTGCTTCTTTTTCACCAATTCAGAGACGGACTGGCTGACGTGCTTTGAATCGTTGTCCTGTTGCCTTCGCTCAAGGTCACAATGTCCTTCAAAATTTTAAGCTATGACTTGTTTTAATTCTTCCATCAATTAAAGCAAGTCCCCCAGGTCCTGAAGAAGCAATGCGGCCATTTGACTCTTGGTATGATGTATTTTATTCTGAAAGGCTGTTTAGTTTTATGTCAGATTTAACGGCACATGCAGCTTCTCCGAAGAAGTTCCACTCAGCTTGTCTCATCAATTCACAGAATATTCCTCATAAAAGTTTGGGAATCAATATGTGTGTTGGGTAATTTGGAGGCAGGGCTTTGTGTCATTTTTTTGTCAGCAGAAGTTTTTTCCTTGGAAGTCTACCATGCATGTTATTTTTGCCAAGTCGCGTTATTACTTTTTTTTCCCCTTGTCATATCCAGCAAGCGGTGACTTGCCAATGAAGCTCTGGCATAAGCTCTGGCTCTGGCGTACTTATGTCAAACATATTTACTTTATCAAGGGAGGCTTTATAGGTATAAAGCCTCCCTTGATGCCCAACCCTTGATCGTTTATTTTATTGCTGTCAAGGTATTAGGTACTAGCTGATGCCAAACATGACAGAGGAAGAGGGGAAGAGGAGCAACAATGACAGAATAAGAGAAAGACAGAAAAGACATGGACATAAAGAAACACCTGGAAGGAGACAAAACTAACAGAAAACAAAAACACTAACAGCAACAACACCAGCAGGCAGCCAGGAAATGGGACAAAACTGTTGCTATTGCTGGAGAGAACTACAGGGCAACGCAGCTACTGTATAATGAGTGCATAGATGTGCGCATTAACACTTTAACTGAAGCAAGTGAGGCCTGTAGTCCCTCAGCTGTTGTTCTGGGTTCTTTTGTGACCTCCAGGATGAGTTGTTGGTTATCTCTTGGGTTTATTTTGGTAGCCTGGACACTCCTGGGAATGGTTCCTACTACTTTCCCTACTTATTAATTATGGCTTTCATGGAGGTTTGCTGGAGTCCCAAAGCCTTAGAAATGGTTTTATACCACTACTAGACCCACAGATGCAAATGACTCTTTTATTTATCTATTTCTTTAGATCAGAGCATGCTGTGTTTCCTTATGAGCCCACTTTATGTTGTAAGGCAAGGTTTACTTGTGTCAATTTTTAATCCTACAGGTCTGGCAATAACTGGGGCAGGGTGTGGCTAATAAAACTGAAATCATGCTTTAATAAATTAGAGTTTTTTCCCCCAAATAGACACTGGTATGAAAACTCTTTTTCCCCTTAATAAATGAACACTTTTTCACAGTGCTGCATTTCTAACAACAGCTGGGTCTCTCCTTGACAGGTGAGCCAGGGTTCCTCTACTGTGGTAATTTCTTTGTCCTTTATATGACAGTTATCAGGTGTACGTTTAATAAGGCAAGTCAAATTGGCATCCTCAGTTACGCACCCTTACATAATGCATGGGCAAGAGTTAGGCACTCATGGGTGCCAAATTAGAGTCAAATGTCAAACCCAATTCCTGCAGTCATCATCGTAAAGTGAAAGGAGCACATAACGGTGGGGTCAAACATGCAGCTGCAGATGCCACGTCAATGCACATGAGATAGCGTAGAAAACACACTCCAGAGTTTCCACAGATCACATAGCGATGTGAATAATGGGAATTTAGGGTTTTTTTTGGGTATCCATCATTCATAGCCACCAGCGTTCACCCTCTGATGCACCGTCTGTTACAAACACTGAATAATTAAGTGCTTCTAGCCACTCACCTTTCCAAGAGAACACATTCATTCATCCCATGCCATGCTGCTTTGTTCTGCATGGTGAGGCTGGTTAAAATAAAACACCGGTGGAGACCCTTGTCGGGTCTTCTCACCTCCAACCTGGTAAGAGTGGCTCATTACCAGTGAGAAAAAAAAACACTGAAGCAGTTATGGTCAACAAGACGACTGTGAAGTTTAAACGGTTAGACTTTCACCATCAAAAAATTATTTTACCGCTTGTGTGTCCTCTGGCTTAATCTTTCTTAACCTAGCAGTGCAAATCTCTTAAAAAGAAAATGTGCATTGCATCATACATGAGGACATTTCCTGCTCCTCTGCAGCGGTTCACCTGTGGCTACATGACTCATCTCATGCCGTAACATGGTGACAAAACGCACAAGCAGGTCTGGACCACGACATTTACGCAAACCAGACTGGAAGCCCTGTAAATGTAAACTGTAACTAAATGATGTAATTATATTCCAAAGAAAATGAGCCATAAACACGTGTTTTTCCAGATTAATGTGTTGTTCACGCTTAAAATGTCTTTAGCTGTTGGTGGGATAACACTGCCACCTACTGGATCAATGATGGAGACCACGGACCACTCTCCTCTATATCCACATGACTTTATCCACCACAGATACAGAGGAGAGTGGTTCATATTGATTTTAGCTTTGTGACGTGCTGAATAATTATTTATATCAGAAGATGGGCCCACTGTGGTTTTAAATAACAGAGTCCACGACAATACTCGAGTAGGGCAGCTCAAAATCTCTTAAATACCTTTTCCTTCCCATTCTGATGCTCCGTTTGAACGTCAGCAAGTTGTCTTTAGCACTTCCAGATGCAATGAGATGCTGCCTAATGAACATGAAAAAGTTTTAAAACAAATACACAAACTCTACCAGTTTCTGTTTCTCTGAGGTACAAATATGTTTAGACACAGGAACCCGTTCAGTCACTCTTCAAGATGACATACGCACGCGAACATGCCATGCAAGGCTACTAACCCGAACTTCCCCAACGCTGCAGTCAGAGAAATTATACGTTTAATACAACAGCAACTGTGGTAAACAAGACTGGAGGATGACTGAAATTGATTTGGCCCCCAAACACAGTGAGAAGGGTAAGATAGGTGGAGAGAATATCCCAGTAGCAATGTGCCACAATCAAACGCTGGGATTACAATGTCCTAGTAACAACCGTTAGATGCTGTCTGCAAGCTAACCCGTGGTTTCAGAGTCATGCCAGGTGAAAGCATTTTATCTCTGAGCAAACATAAGCTTGTGGTGTTTGTTAAATTCTACCAGGGCTTTAACTGGAGCAACGTATTTAGGTCAGATGAGACACCGATAGATTTGACCGGTTAAGCTGAAAAAAAAGATGAACATGTGCCATAGCCTTGCCTGCCCACACACAGTCAAGTACGACAGAGAATGAATGTGTGATCCTGTGGAACTGCTTTCCTGTCAAACTCTCCACAGAGCCTCATTAGAGTGCAGGGTATTTGGCATTTATTTGTCATTCATGATATTAAGCTGTGCCAGAAAAGAAACAAGAAAAAGTAGTTCAATATCTACTGATTGGAACCTCTGAAGCAAAAGGTACCTGTACCACGATGTTCATACCAAATGCTACACTGTTTTACTATTATGTTATCCAACCAGTTTGTGTTGCCAGCTTGTGTTTGAATTGCTGTCGTGCACTGCAAAAGTCTGTGGTCTGTCTGTGGTGAGGAGCAAATCAAGATTGAGGACTTGTTTCTCAGAACGTTTTGCAGCATCCTGCAGAGCGCAACCCTGCAACATGCTGTATTCTCATGAATGAGAAACCACCATGGCTGAAAATAGTCAACGTGTGGCCAAAGACGACCCAGCCTTTCAACTGTTTCACATGTTGTCACGCTACAGACAAATTTGGTCTGAAAGGGGACATATGCAAAATCCACTTCTTAGCCCTCAAATATATTTTCGTGTGTACCTGGAGTCTGTAGAAGATGCTGTGTAGATGTTTGGATGTCTTCATATTCTTTTGCTGGCCGTTCAGTTTACACCGTTTCCTATTACGTTTTTTTGAACAATTGCGTCCCAGTTTTTGCTGCTGAACTGCTTAACAAGGCCATGAAGGTCCGGCTTAACCATTTCAGCTCAAGGATGCCGACGCTACAAGTGCATGAGTCCAAACCTTCGGTTGTTGGGTGTATTGACCCACACAATTCATTACTCCATCCCCAGCATACTGCAAAAGTGGCTGAACGGGGTGGAGTTAATAACTCAGCGACCGGTCTTATGAAGTGTCTTATTTGCTTTTAAAGAAACGCCACCAAAACGAGTTTCTCTCAGATGAACCTCAGAACCAGGGTAAAAAGGAAGTAAATTAATGACGAATTCAAACCAAAGCATTACAATTCCTCTTTATATAAGCCACAACTGAATGATTCGAATGTGAAAAAGAAGAACTGAAAAGCATCATATGTTTCCTTTAATACTGCTGGTTCCATAATATTCTCAAGCAAAATCTCTGAGGGCTTCACATAAATCGCTATAAATGTACTAAAACTAGACGACACGTGGCTATTTATTCATTATTTGACTTCTGAAGGTGCTGGTAGTATGAGTCTAGCTACAGTCTGTATTTTGGGACATTTCTAGGTGTCAGAAATTAGCGAGAGAACATCACTAGGCAAAAATAGCATCATTCAGAGAGGTAGCTAAGAGGCTCTGCAATGATTCACAGATCGGTGTTAGGAAGATCTGCTGATGGGACAAACCTACAAATCTAGCCTTTATGGAAGGGTGACAAAAGAAAAGACATAAGAAGCCATCTTTATAGTTTGCCACTGAAACTGCAACTGGAAGGGGCTTGATATCTTTTTCCTTTCAAAATACATTTTAATGTGACAAAGCATGACAATCTTAAGGGTAACAAAAAAAAAAAAAAACCTTTCCAAGGCACTATATGCTGTATTGAAAGTTTGTGGCTTGTGTCTGTTAGACACATGAAGCCACAAACTTGAAAGGGGACCAACCACTTGTCTTCCTCTCAATTTTTTCTTTTTCATAGAAGTGTTTTTTTCTTTTTCCGCTCCATTTTTTACTGTACCTTCACACACGAAATGTGTCAAAGATATACAGTTTGACATGATAACCAGAAACCATATGAGCATTGCGACAAAGGGGCTTTTCTCAAAGCAAATCATTGTTGAAAGCTTCAAAAGGAACAGACGGCTCGATTAAGATCGGCTGCATTTACGCACGCAGATCTTCAATAATTGTTTTTTGTGTCAATTTTGTAGGGTTGCAAGTTGATAGAAAACAATAGGCTTTTGTGACAAGCAGCCGTTACACGTTAAATAGCTTCTTTGTCTGTTATGTACAGACACAAGCTAGAGGTCTGTGTACGTTTAAATGATTCATAGAGGGCCGACACAAGGTACAACCAACCTTTGTGGCCAAGCATCTCCATTCAAGTAGTTCCGCTACACCTCCAAGTGCAACTGCAAAAATGAAGGTCTTCTTTCTCTTGTGTTCATCTTTGGGACAAAGAACCCGCTTCGTTCCGGAACAGTGGACAGGACATTGCCATGGTGTTTTATACTTGCGTACAGTCGTTTGAACAGATCAACTTAGCACCTTCGGGTATCTCATAATGTACCCCAAGGATGAACGAGTCTACGGTGCCTTACCTGATTTAGTTTAGATTTTTCCATGAGCGCACACGACAAAGCAGAGAGTCTTCAAGTGTTACCAAAACATACATCAAGAGCGTGTCCGTTTAACTCAGATGTTGTGGATTTACCCAACAGAGCCTTTACGTCATCCATTACAAAGCCATGACATCATCATAGGGCAATGCCAAATTGTTTTGAGGACACAGTAATTTCAATGTTCAGTGTGTAAACTTTTGAATTTGAAGAAAGCAATTAAAAATATACACGTCATTATTCTGGGATTCAACAAATAAGAATAATTTTGGATATCACAACTGTGCTAAAATAGGAAAGTTTAGTCCAATTACTCCTGGCTCAAAATATACTGTACATTTGGGTCTGGGCTTTATATATATATATATATATATATATATATATATATATATATATATATATATATATATATATATCAGATTTTGTGGCACTGTCTGCCAACATCTCCGGGTAAACAGTTAAAAAAAGGGGGGAGGAAAAAATGGCGACATGTTTATAATTGAAAGAAACAGTGAAAAATCAGACACGTTTTAAATACACGTTTTTTTATTTGTCCAATGTTTACTTCCACACCTTTTGTATCAATAACCTGATTGGTTTCAGCTTTCTTTCGTTGGCCTCATTTTACAAAACAGGTGTCATGTAACTGGAAAACTATCCGGCGACTGCCATGAAACCCGAAGAAGAAGAAGAAGAAACTGGAAAATCACAGGTGTAGACCAGCCGCCCTTCACCTGTATGCCGGTTACCTGTTTGTAGCCTCAGTCAGAAGGGCGTGGCATCAGGAGTGGAATTTCACTTCCTGCTGTTTTTCAGGTGAATCACCTGAGAAATGTCGTCGTTGTGTGAGTCGTAGACAGCCGAGGTTCGTGTTTGTTAGTTTGACTTCTTTCTCTTTTTTTTCCCCTGTTTGGAGCCAGTGGATCAGATTCAGTGGAAGTGTAGGCTACCTCTAGGTGACTACCAGGAAGTGGGGCTAATTTAGTCACCGAGTCTGTGCGTGTTCCAACCCCTTGGCGGACAAAAAAAAAAAACTCATTTTCAAATAGACCTGCCATTTCCTTTCTTCTCTATTCGACTTCGCGTTCCCTGGAGACGACTTCTGGTTTTTATTTTTATTTTTGAGGGACAGTCTGAGAATGAATTTATTTAGTGGATGGCAGTCCGCGGCGCTCATACTTCTCGTCGGCATCTTACGCTCCACCAGCGGCCAGGAGAACGCGAACACCTGCCAGGGCGAGTTCGAGAATGGCAAAGACAACTTCGTGCTGGACACCGATGAGTCGGTGAAAGAGGGGGCCACGTTTCTGTCGTCGCCGCCGGTGTCGCAGGCCGCGGACTGCCAGGCCTCCTGCTGCAGGGAGCCGAGGTGCAACGTCGCCCTGATGCAGAGAGGTCCCGGGGAGGATGGCGCCGTCGTCTCCTGCTTTCTCTTCGACTGCTTGTACAAGAAGAAATACGCCTGTCGCTTCGTCGCCAAGTTGGGATACTTCAACTTCATCCGGAACACTGTTTACCAGACTTACCTCAAAATGGACTTGGCTCCAAGTAAGCTCTTGTCAAATCCCATCAGCAATCCTTAGAAATGCGTGTTGTTATTTTTTTTTTCCTGGTTGGATTTTCTAATCATTAACCTGTTATAGGGAATACTGAACAACTGGTGATTAACTTTAGTCTTAAAATACACAACATACATTGGTTGGATAAGTTTAAGATCAAAATCGGATGAGTATTTTTTTCCCCCAGTATAAATGTTATATTAAAACAATGCACGACATAATTATGCAACCGTATTGTACCGGAGGTTGTTGATTGGGAATAAGTGCCGGGTTGTCACGACAAGAAGAGAAGCGCGTCTATCCAACTTGAGGTGTGCTGGGTTTCAAATTAGAAAAAAAAATGACACTTGTTTAACTAATTTTAAATATCTGCGTATCGACTACAACCACACTATTTCAAATTATTTGTTACTTGAAATACTGTTGTTAGTGTGTTGAAAACAAAACGTTACACGATGAGGCAAACATTTTCCAAGCGAAAAGTAAATGCATGGCTTTTCCCCCTTTTGTGCTTAAAACTAAATGTTGCCTGATTTTTCTTGCCATGTAAAAAAAAAAAAACAACGTATAAAGAGATAAAGTCACTGGGAAACAGAACAGATAGGCCTGTTTTTGTTTTCAACTTGCTGTAAGGGTCAGCGCTTCATCCTTTGACGTCACGGTCCCAATTTGGGAAGGGGAGGGGGTGGGGGCATGTTTTCACAAGTTCACAATCAGTGGAAACGCCAACAGGCGGTTGCTCAGGGTGGCATTAGAAAGGGGGCGGATGAGCATGTGATTACAAAATATATCCTGTAAACTGTGCTCTGAAAACACATTATTTTGCCTTTTATGTGTATGCATTGATACGTGGTTTCTGTGGGATTGCTCTGTACTTTAGTGGCCTGACAATATTCACAATACATGGGGAAAAATAAATTTTTAAAAACTCATCCACATATCATCAAAATTCTAGAAATATGGTTGTTTTAGAACATCCTCCATTTAGTATGAATTGGGAGGAATGTTAGGAGCTTACTGCTTTAAAAAAAAAAAAAAAAAAGCTGAAGAACCATATGGTCAGATTCAGACATACTTTAATGATCCCAGGGGGAAATTACTTGAGGATGGCAAAGAAACGTATGTGCATTAGTTTCAAATAGTTGTTCTTGTCACAGTCAAAGTAAGGAAATTTAAAAATTTGTCACGCTGTCAGAACTAGAACAGGTTCTTTTGCTACCTCCTCTCTGCTTGCGATGAGGATTTCAGATTAAGGGCAGAAAGTCTGTTTTGCATGTCCACACATGTCAAGAAGCGAGTAGCTGCTGAGAAAGTCATCCTCCGCTATTTCTGCCTATTTAATTGCCTCCTAGTGTTGAAACTGATGTTGTCATCCTTAATGTATTTTATCTTTTATTTCTTGTCTTAACAGGAGAAGCGGACTCTCCACCAGTGGCCGACGCAGGTCAGGACCTGGTCGTGCAGCCGAAGGAGAGTGTGACACTGAACGGTTTCCAGAGCATAGATGATGGGAAGATTGAGATTTTTAAATGGAAAATGCTCACGGATTATCCTTATGCTAAAATCGAGGTGCGGAAAACAATGTTGATTGCAACTGGATCTTGCTATACAAAATATAATCTATATCTTACCTTACCAACATTACGGAGACCAACGACAGGAAACTTAACATTGTCCTCTGTCTTTTTTGTAGGAAACAGCCTTTCCTGACCAGATCATTGTGTCCAATCTAACATCTGGGAAGTACGCCTTTGAGCTGACGGTCACCGACAACAGCGGTCAGTCGGACAGCACCACGATCACTGTCCTGGTACTTACCGCTGAGCAGTCTGAGCGTGAGTTTTCCCCTCTTCGGTCCAAATGAACAAGAACAGTTGCTGGTTGTTTTTGCCCGTTGGCCATTTTGTAACTCTGTAGTTTTGCTTTTTTCATACAAGAATTAGAACTGTCTATTTAGGGTAGGTTTTACACCAACCATGTGTTCATTCAAGCATGTTCATCCATAGCAGGCGTGTTCATTCATACGTGCCATGGTTATATGGGTCCAATGAATAATGTCTTCATTAGAAGCTACCTGGGAGCTGCGAGTATGGGTATGCTCCTTGAGTAAGGACTAAATCCCCGGGGAACGTTTACCTGGAAGATTTGGTCGGGTTTCAGAGGTTGCTAACTCTCTTTGTTGATCTGTTGAGCAATTCCTCCCGTCCTGCCTCTCGTTTTATGTTGAAATTCCTGTGGGTATGGAAGAATGACGTTCCAATGGTCTTAATAGTCTAAACAACCCAGAGTTCCCAAACGTTTCCGCTTGCATTATTCAGCTGTTGTTGCCACAGCTTTTTCCGTCTGTGTCGAGATGGAAGGATCTTTTCCCGGCAGCTTGATTTATCAGTTTTTCTGGTTGTGATTTGCATGATGTGGTTGGCCGAAGGATCTCATGTTAGTTGGAACCGAACGAGTTTAGACACGCTCAACATACAATAAGGAAGCAGAGATAAGAGTTTGGCCCGATGAGATGGTTTCACAGTAACCTGTCATTGTACACACACAAGGGGGGGGGGGAGGAGCAGTTGTGACAGCTGTTGGTAGGATGCCATCTTTAGCATGAAAAAACTGCCAATTAACCAAGGTACTTCCATTGAAACAGGTTGTGTTTTGGTATTGCAGTCAGTGTGTTTTACTGCTCCTCTGATACTATCTCTCCACCCCCAACCCAACAAAACTCGTCTGTCTGGTTTCAGGTTGTTACACAAGACTTCTGTCATTGCTGTTGTGAGAATTGACTGAAGGTGATCTGAAGTCTTTAATCTTCTATATAACCTTATACCTCCGTTTTTAAGTCCTTATTAAAAAAAAAATCCTCATTGTATCTAATGTTAAACATGTCACTCAGCGCTGCAAATATGAATTATTCATGTATCAGTACGGCTACTTAAGATGAGAACTAACAGTTGAAAAGGTAAATTGTCCTTCTTAAATAACCTGTTAGCATTTCTCTGAAATGTATCACTGAAAGCTACTATTTAACCACATTAACATAAGCATTAACCACACTGAGATGACGTCAAACAACTGTTACCTACATTTTATTTTTCGTTTTTTGGACCACTGTATGTTTTCTAGTTTACCTTATGCGTGCCAAGCAGTTTCACAAAGAACAGATGGGGACTCTGCAACCTCAAAGGAACATTACCCCACGTCTGGCTCTGGTTTTGGGGAAGTGTCACTAGTCAGTCACGCGTACTGAATTTTTCTCAGCCTTTCTTTTGACGTCGAGAGAAGAAAAAAAAAAAGAAGCTATAAATACATGCAAATCTCAATGAATCAGATGTGCATTTAGTATGTGATTTGATTTAAAAACAATCCAAGCTCCTAAAGAGATTTACTACACATAGTGATGTTATTTTAAATCTTTACTACCCGAAACATTGATTTAAAAACAAATGGAATACTGTGTAAAGATTGAACCACGGCAAACCCTCCTATCCGTCCAATGCGATGGAAAATTGCGTCGTAGAAGTTAGATCTGGTCGAAGTGAAAGGGGAAGGGGAGGCCGGCAAGCGGTTTTCTGCAGCTTTATTGCGTAGCTCCGACCAAGGAGACCCCTGGTCTATTTTGGTCGGAGTTACGCAGCATTTTGACAAAAAATCCACGAGTCTGACAGGAAGAGAGACACAAAACGTCCGTTTTGGGGCAAATGCAAAATAAAATCTCAAAACCGCAAGATAAACAGAATTCAATTTCCAGCCGGTTTCATCCCCATATAGGTCCACCCGGAAAACACACAACTCAATAAATAATCAATAAAACATTTCAATAAAATGTGTACTTACCCGTGGTAGGAGCTCAGAAGTACAATAAATGGATAAGAAAATTAAACAGCAATATTCTTTTAAGCTTGTTGGAGCAGCAAAGGCAGCTTTATGCTGTTTATGCGGGCAAAATTTCTGGAATCTGCAGTAAATACTCTCACAAGACTGTTCAATCTCGGGAATCTGGTACTCCATAGATGGAGTGTCTACACAGTCAGTAGATGAGGGAAAAAAATCTGTACAGATCCGAACTTAAAGTCATATGAATCGGATGGATTGGTGTGTTGCAGCCTTAAGCTTAAAAAAGTTAAGTATGGCTATGAATTACTGCATCAGTGTAACATAACATGGAGGTGATTAGCCTGAGGAACTCCTGAGGTATTAAGAGGTCCAAATTGCTTTAATACAGGCACCTTGGGTTGTTAAGGCTGGTGTCTTTCATCTTCCTTTTGACAAAACTCCATAGATTCGTTATGGCAGTGGGTCTTAAATGTTTTAGAACAACTCCCAGAAATGTCCAACTTGACATTTTAAAACAAGACATCAACAGGAGTTGGACATTTTACCACTGGTGTGTTTTGTCACAAAAAAGAAGGGGAATATAATGTTCCGATTTAATTGCATGTTTTTGAAGAACTCGTTCCAAGTTTTTAGCTGAAAAATGAGCAGGAAGGACTCCTGCGTTCTAAATTGAAATCCAAAATGACCACCGTTGGTTTGAAATACAGTGATAGCCAACTGCACTGATAAACAATTTATTTGTGCGTCTGGTAGTTTGAATTCTATTATCTTATTTCATTTAAAATATTGTTTGTTTGTGAGACAGGCTTTTTAAGAATTCTAAACCCTTATTCGCTTCCATTGCTAACAATAGTGAGCTTGGTCATGAAACAGACCAAACTGGTCAATTCCGTACGTTTTACAACTTGCTAATGGAATGAGTTAAGTGTTTATGCTCTTGTTATACTTCCGATGTCAAACGGACTAAAGCTGATGACCATTTGCAATCGTTCTGGGTTCACATTCTTAAGAGTTAATGAAATATTCTGCACTGCTCACTGCTTCACCTCTAAGTAGTATCTGTTTGTACTCGTTTATTGGGGATGTTTTGGCTTTCACCTAATTGGTTTTAGAATTGCGTTGTAAATACTTAATACCAAACTTCTCCTGAGTGCCACTGGAGGCAGTCCAAGTAACACCAGTGAGAAACAGTTTGCGAATAATGGCTCATTAGGGTTTAGGTCGGGCGAGCTTGACTGTCAGTCAGATGTTTGTGATGTCAGTGTCAAAAAGTCAGGACTAGGTCCCCGTTTTCCAGTTCTGCTGGAAAAAGAAATTGACAGTTCATGACTTGAAAGACTTGAACGTGAATTTCATTTTTAAACCTTTGAATTGGTAGTTATTCTTGTTGCTGATGCACCCTTACTGTAACTCCCTCCAATTCGAATAATGGACACAAGGCGTTCTTTGTGTTTACTGGCATTTAATCAGACACAGGTGTCATCAATTATGCAGTGAGAACTGTACAAAACATAGAATAATCAACATTCAATAAGGCATTCTCATGGAGAATAAACAGAGTAATTGTAACAATATAAACTTTCCTGAATTAGTAGGTTGACACCCTTGTGTAAGATTTAGAGACATGTGACTAGTTAACTTAACAGATATCACAAACATATTCCTTTATAGAAACACAAAATAAACTTTGTTTACCTCATTGGCCGCACTAAGTTGAAGGGGTTAATAAAAATGCATCTTACAGCACCATCTTCTTCAGGAATGTGCAAAACCAAAAATCTTCCTTGCAAACGTCATGGACAGGGGAAAAATCCAGTGTGTTGCCCTCTACCGAATCTAGCGTGTATTTAAACTATCGATCCGACCAGAAACAACCCACTGAACATTGGTTCCACCCTGGAAAGTTAACAGATATTCCAAATGTGCATTTTTACCCTCAGTTGTCGATTTTTATTAAATCAACATTGTTTTTTAACATATTTATTGCAAATTAAAACTATGAAATTAACTTAAACAACATAACTGCTCTTGATGGCAGTTACACTTACTATGACACTTTTTCCTTCCGCTCAACTTTCCTCTGGTATGCTTGGGCGTTCAGTACTCTTCTTCAGTACAGTCCTTCTGGAGGGTCAGGTCAATGGTGCTCTCCATGATTGTGTTATTTATAAGATGGCCATGCCATTTTAATCCTGTGCAAAATCATTGTTTGAGAAGCAGAACTTTGGGTTTTCATTAGCTGTAAAACACATCGTCACAATTAACAGAAGTATATGGATGTTTGATATTAACCTAATTCAGGTGTTTCACCTTTATTAATGAATGACAAAAAATGTGTTTTTTTTTATAGTCTTGTTTATTAAGAAGTACCTGTTCTCGGAGTTCTTTCCTTTTGTGAGTAAAATATATTGATTAGAGACTTTATGGTGTCAGTGAACAACTTGTGCATGTTTTAATCTTGTCCTCTGTCTTTAAATTTTGTCCCCCACCCCCTCCTCCAGACCACTGCATGGCTCCAAAGAAAATTGGCCCATGTCGTGGTGCGTTCCCACGCTGGCATTACAATGCTGCCTCAGGGCAGTGCGAGAAGTTCATGTTTGGGGGTTGTCTGCCGAATAAGAACAACTACATTAATGAGAAGGAATGCAGTGACGCCTGCCATGGCACAGGTAATGAGCTTTTTCCCTTAAGTATTACTAATATAATATATTTATCAAATACAAGGCCTCTTCATAACCATAAAGATAGAAAAACTCAAGTAAAATTAAACCCTTCTATAACTGGGGGAATTCAGTAGATTCAACTCAATTTCAATTTTATTTAAATAACACCAGTTCACAACACGTCATCTCAAGGCAAGGCAAGTTTATTTATATAGCAGTCTTCAGTAACGATGATTTAAAGTGCTGTACAGGAACAAAACAAACAAAAAAACAGGAAAGAAAAGGATTACAGAGACTGAGGGAAAACCTTACAGAGACAAGCACATTGCACTTATTGACTGAATGCTGAAAAAGACTTTTGTTCAGCTTTATTCAATGCCAGATTCAGAGCTGTGAGAATCATGAAGGTTCCCAGTTAAGACCAAATGTCAAGTAATGCTTGAACTAACGTCTGCCCGAATGAAGCTGGTCTAAAACTAGAACAACTTGCTGATGAAAGGGGACAGGTTGTGTAGATGTGTTTTAAAATCATTGGCAAAGTTAGAAAAAACAACTTGGATTTGGAAACTTTTGCAATGTTATGTCAATACCTTTTCAACAAATGTAGCTGCTCAAATCCACATCATAATGTCTCCTAAATTTCATGAACATCCTTTCCTCCACACATTTTAGAAATATTCATATTCATCTTTCTTTCATTTGAATACTTTGATTAACTGAAAAAAGCCATAATAGATGTTGATTAAGGGCAATAAAGTTTAACTGGACAGCAAAATACATTAGTGTCTTTTACATTGTCTAAATTGGGCCACTCAGATCAATATTTGACATTAGTCGCCTTTATTTCGCTACAAACCTCAGCAAGAAGAACTTTTTATACTGTTTATATTACAGAGTTATTGTTTGTAATGGCTAGAATGTTTTTTTGAGGGGATTTCTTTTTGTTATTTTTTTTTATACAGGTGTTGAAGCAAGTGTTCGTGGTCTGCCTGTTCCAATTCCTACAGGTGGGTGCATACTTTTTTTTAGCAGGTATTTTTGTTACAACAGGAATGCAAATAATAGATATACTGTGTAATAGATGTGCAAATGCAAAGTTAGACATTTTAATATTTTATTAAGTGTTTTCTTAGTCTGATTTCCTGACTATTACTTTTAGGTTAATTTGTTTCAGTGTGTTTTGGGCACAGGGCTATTAGTAATATTCTAACATTATATGATGGCCCCAACTGATTATTGTCTGTGTGTTTTGTGTGCCCCAGTAGAAAAGTGTGGTACTCCATGTACTCCTGAGCAGTTTACCTGTGGTAATGGCTGCTGTTTGGATCAAGGACTGCAATGCGACGATACTCCGCAATGCACTGATGGGTCAGACGAGGCAAACTGCGAAGATCGTGAGTGCTTGCTATGCAAACTAGTCCTGGTTTTCATGTTGGCTAATTTAAATAAATGTTTTGGAGGTTTGTTTTTGTAGTTGTTGTTGCTGTTTTATTTGGAAAACTTGCTAACATGAATTATGTTCCGTGTGTTTGTCAGTGCCACGCAAATTTCGCATTCTGCTCAACATACCAGTGGAGGAAAAGAAAGGTGTTTTTGATTTTTTTCTTTCCCTGTTGTTGACCTCTGCCTTACTAATCTACTTTCCTTCATCCTGAATTATTCTTAATATGTCACAGATCTATTATTTCTCTTTGTGTTTTGAACTTATACATTTTGTAAATTTTGTTTTTCTTTCAATTACAGTGCGCTGTACTCACCACCCGGAAACAGGAAGTTGCCGGGACAGTTTCTCAAAGTGGTACTACGACCCCCAGACCAAGAAATGTCACCTCTTTAACTACGGAGGCTGTGGGGGAAACGACAACAAATTTGACTCCGAGGACGCCTGTAACACATTTTGCGATGGGGTGACTGGTGAGTTTGTTTTTAAGCTGAAACTGGATTGACTTTACAGTTTTCCCAGGCTCAAAGAATTACTGTATATGCAAAAAAAAAATATACCAAAATCATTTCTACCTCTTTAGATCTTTAATCTGTCATATTGTGCTCTTATTTATTATAACCAACTTGGAATATATTAAAGTTTTGATATTTCTTTATTTTTATTATAGGCCATGCTTAATTTATTTTATTTATTTATTTATTTTTACAACTTCTCTATACAGAAAAGGACGTCTTTGAAGTACGAGAACCATCTGAAAATAATAAAAATAAACGTATCGGTGATGACGATACAGGTAAATTACCTTTTTTTTTTTTTTCTTTTTTTTTCTCTTTCCTCAATATTGTTAAACTAAGGCAACTTGGAGAGGAATTACTACAATAATTTCCATAAAGTGTCGTTAATATATTGGAACTTAGAGGCTTCAGCATTTCTCATGTTTTATATACCAGGCCAGTATGATTAAAAAGCAGGACGCTTCAGCACATTTTCAACTTATTCTACTTAAAAGAATAGACATTTACAGCGTTGTCAAAAGCTGCAAGTGGCTCTTTGGTCCACCCATAATGGCTTCTAATAACTATGACTAAATAAATCCAAAAAAGTACCAGTAATAATTTTTTAGATCAATTTTTCTTGCCATTACCATAGAAACTGTATGCTTTTTTTCCCCACAAATATCAGTGTTCTCTTTTTGGAAAGGTTTAATGTTCTTTGTTATTTTAAAACGTAAAAATATACATAAAATTGTGTTTAACAAATTTCCTTCAGATATTTAGAGATATTTATCAAACCAGTTTGGTTAGTCCTTTTTCCGAACTGCCATTTAACCATTGCAGCTTCACGTGATTTATTTATTTATTTTGGTTGGACTGGGGCCAAAAATTTGATTTCAAAGTTTCCAGATCCCTGATCAAAGTCATCTCCATTTACGCGGAATCCAATTGGGCTTGAATCGCTTTCAGAATGATCCAATTAATTCCAGTACATCCTGGTGTCGATCTCCAGTGGTCAATGGCTGAGAGGCGGTGTAACTTCCAGTCCAGTCATATATGCCCAATCTGGCTCAGTGGCATACAATCCCATTTCTAATTATAATCTAATACAGTCAGATGCATTTGACCCTGCAGCAATCCCCCCTTATGGTGTTCATTTTGTTTACTAAAACTCTTACTGTACTGATTAAATATTAAAAGTAAATCCATCCACAAGTTTATATGTTGGCTAGTTAAAACTACAGAAAATGTTGACTAAAATATACTAAGCTCGAATTGACTAAAATGGCCACAGTTGACACAAATGTGACTCAGTCTGAATTAAAATGGTCTCTTGATTCAGTGTCAAAACTAATGCATCCTGAACATCTGTCACTGTGGTGACAATGGAGTAAAAATTAATTCCTTTAACTAAAAGAAACCTCTAGCAGAACTAGGCTCAGTGTAAGAGGCCATTGGCTGCAACACACTGGAGGAAAGGAAAACACTCAACCACTGGTCCAAGAGGTGGTAGCTGTAGCTCCTTCGATGGATTCATCTAGAAAAGAAAAAACAAAGTGGAAACAAGAAAATTCGAAATAAATCAACACGTACACTCACAAGCCACTATAATAAAGGTGCATACCAACACTATTTTACTTTTTTTTTTTTATGTCAGCAGCTCACTCTGGTTGCATACAAAGTTTTTGTTTTTTTTTATGAAAGATTATAACGTCCTGCTGACATATTAGTTGTTATTTTGGTGTTTTATACTTTGTTTTTCATCTGTTGCTCTGTTGGTAAATAAAGCCTTTTTTTTGTTTATTTACGATATTAACAGAAGTACGTACTCCACATGTGCAGCAGGGGTTAAAACAGGGAAGCGGCTAACAGCTATTAGCATCTCCCAGCAAATCAATAAAGAATGTTCCAAGATCTAGTTAAAAAAAAAAAAGTGTAAAAAAAAAATGATTCCACGAGGAAAAAGACTGGAATGTCGCTGGGAATACAGTATGAACGTTGGTGTTCACTGATTCAAACGCTAAACCTGCTGATTGCTCAGATTTGACCGCAGTGTTGACTAAAGTGAGTAAATGTTCTCATATGAGGCTCTTAAAGTTGCTGTAGATCGTTATATTTAATTAATAACGGTTGGTCTTCGATCACGCCGAGCTGCTGCTTTCCTGCGAGGCATTGCAGAAGGTCAGGCTTGGTCTGGCATATTTTACAAGTGATTTATAAATTAAGCAAACTGGCATTATGATAGTTATGCGATACTGTTGCTAGATGTCGCTACATCTGTTTTTACATGTTAATCGCACCCGAGGGCAAATAATTTTTAGGCTCAAAAAGGACCATTAAAACACTATCAAGATAGATGCTTTGTGGATATAACCTTATTTTATCATGATCAAATGTTTTTTGGTCTTTTTTTTTTTTTTTTTTTACATAAGCATATTACTAGATTATTTACCTTTAAGTACAACTTGCTTGCCATATTGGTCCCTGCTTGTGCCTTACAGCCTTCCTTAAATCTTCATGGCATAGATTCAACACAGTGGTGGAAACTTTACTCAGACATTTTTGTCCATACTGAGATGACATCGTCAGGCTGTTGTTGAGAATCTCCAGTTCAGTTCCACAATGTCACAAATCTGCTCTAGAAACAAGTTTTTGTGCTTCGTGATATAATACATTGGTACCAACCATAATTATGTCGCAGCAGAATAGAAATTGAGGTGCACTGGACCAGGCAAAAACAATTTTTCTCTCCAATTGGTTAGTGTCAGTTTGCTCATTTTGGCCTCAGTTTCCTGTTTTTGCCTAACAGGAGGTACGCAGCATGTGATCTTCTGCTGAGATTGTATTTTGCACATCTTTGTTGTAAAGAGTGTTTGTTTGTTTTTTAGCTACTCTTGCCTTTCTGTAGTCTTGACCAAGTCTTTCCATTCTCCTGACATTAACAATGCATTTACGTCTCCATACTGGATATTTTCACTTTTCTTTTGGACCATTTATGTTGTGCTTAAAATACCAACAATCAATCCACATAGAAAGTTACCTGAATCTTCATCTCCCCCATTCGGAGGCTCGGTTTGAACTTCAGTCTTCTTCACCACATCGTAATGCGCTGAGTTGCTGTCATCTGATTGGCTGATTGTTTTATAATTTGTTCACAAAAACAATTAAACAGGCATTCCCATTTGTAACTAATTTATATTCCCTTTTTTTCCACTTGTCCTTGTAACTCTACTTGTAGCTCTACTTTGCAAAGTTTTTCTGATAGACATACCACAGTTTTGTGCTTAAATTAGAGTTGGTTTGCCATGTGGCTACTAGAAAGGCCGCTATACATTAAACATTTAATTCCAATGCTTTAAGAAGGGGGGTAATAGGGATGGCATTTCATCTAGAAAAAAATGCTATTTTTAGATATAAATGCAAAAACCTGAGACACTCGTGCAGCATTTAAGCTTCCAATTTAGTTGTTTTTTTTCCCCCTCCAGTAATGTGTCTCCTGTCTCTTACCTTCAAAAACATGTTCATCAGTTTTGATGTCAAAGGTCGAAGCTGACTCGGCATTCTTTTCCAGTTCATCAAGTTGCACAGAACAGCCATATATTGTTTCGTTTTAACAGGATATTTGTTTCATCTTTGAACAGGTATCCTTGCCATAGCTATCGTCCTGGGTGTAGCCGTCCTCGTTCTCATTGGCGTCGTGGGATACTGCTTCATAAAGAAAGCTAGGACTCCCAAACACCATCAGGTGCCTGTTCGCGACAATGCCCTGGTCTACAACAGCACCACCAAACCCATCTGAACCCACCTTTTGTTCAGCTTTGCTCCCATTCCCGTTGTCACAAACAAGCTATATCTGAGGCAGAACAGGTTGTTTTTTGTTGTTTTTTTTAAGTCTATGTAGATGTATTTTAAAGAGGATGTACACAGAAAGTAGAAAGTCTTTGATGAAATGTGATTTGTTGCTTCAAATGCTGCAAACTATTGGAATGAATTGGCAAAATAAGTTTTAAGATCAGGTTAAGTGCGGTGGACTGTTTCTGTTGTGAAGGCAGAAACCTTTCCTTTGAAATATAGGAATTGTTTTTATTTTTTACAGCTCTAATTGACTGTCTTCTTTTGTGTTTATTGTGTAGCCCTACGTCTCCATCGAGCTTTAGTTTAAACAAGTGTTTTGCTTTCTCTTACAACAAAATCTAAGTGATCTTGTTTATATCTAAACCTATGATGTTAACATGTTGTGTATTCTTCAGTTTAATTACCCTCATTTCTTTTACGCACTGTTGTTACATTCCAATTGAATTTCACCTACATGCAAAATATTGTACATAATTATAGTTTAGTAAATGAACAATTTTTTGGAGGTAATTTTATTGACTTATTTTAAAATGTCAATTTTTATTAGCAAATGTATATTTTGTTTATCTTTACTGTTTAAAATATTAAACTTCTGATGCATTTGTATATATAACTTGATGTGGGCTTCTTTAGCTTTACCTGTACTCTGTTGTTCATCTTCAATAAAACAATGTAGACCCATATTATTTTGAAATTATTTTTGTGGAAAAAAAATACATTGTTGTCTTGTCTAGAAAATCTCTAAACTTTTTTTTTTTTTTGTATTTATGTGGGTTTATACACCTTCCCTTTTATATCTTCAATCACCTGATGCAAAGTTTCAGTTTATGGCAAATTTGGTAAATCTGATATCAGTCTGCTGATCTCAGACCTGTGGTGTTACTCCTCTGAGAAACAACAAAATGTGTAAAAGCAGTTATATGACTTGCTGTATATATTTCTTCTAACATCTTCATTTAGTATAGGTTTTATAGCCTATGAGGGGAAAAGACTAAATCAGGCTTCTGATCTCCTAAAATAGCTCCAATCTCAAAAACCTATTTGGTTTATGTGAAAGCTATTTTATGAATCTTTAAACCAGTGTCTTAACTGAATTGACCAATCATTTACATAGAAGCCATTTTTTTTTTCTGGTCCAAGTATCAGAGGTCGATCGTGAGGTGCCACCAATGATGTTCCTGTGTGAGAGAATAAAGCAATACATTTTTAGGGATCCAACTTTTTTTTTTTTATTAAACTCATAATTCATTGAAACAATTCCATGTAAGAATTTCCCAAAAGCTGATCAGTCATTACTTATTCAAGACTGACTAACGCATTCATCTGCACAGGTTAAATCCACTGTGTGAAAGCATTTAAAGTAAACGCCTCTTTAAAAAGTAGAAATGCTTGTTGTTGCAACTACACATTCCAACAAAATTTGTCTCCTGCATTTAACCCATCGTGGAGCAGCGGGCAGCTTTATAGCTGCTCAGAGAGCAATTTGGGGTTAAGGATCTTGCTCAGGAACCCCCGGTGGCAATCTGTAAGGTTTGAACCAGGAACCTGCAGCCTTCGCAGGATGCAACCGTCCGGCTCTAACCACTAGGTCACCACACCCACTCTTAAGTATTCTAGCACATAATTTGACTTCTCACACCAGAATATAGTCATAATAATAATAAAAAAGTACACACCTCAACCTCAGGCGTTCTTAGTTATACACAAGCTCTTTCATTAAGGCTTCATTGCTGTTTAATAAAAAAACATGTTGCAATCTTCAGATTATAATGGAATTGTTTTTTTGGCCTGGTAACGATAGGATCATTTTTGTGCACTATAGAATCTTTTTCAACCATAATTGTAAACCTGATGAAAACAGCAGGTCTACTGAGTGAATAGGCCAATGAATCTGGAATTAATAATGTCACCCAGTTAGATAAAAAAAAAAAAAAAAAATTTCAGATTAAAAGTAACATGAAATTACTTCTAATAAACTTCCTTCGGTGCATCAAACTGGAGAGATGCAGTTTAAGAACAATCCACAAAGAATAAAAACTGCCATAAGTACAGCTTAATCTTCACTTTTAGAGATTATTCTGTCTTGACTGTCTTTTAGCCTTGGGCCCAACAACCTTTTTGCATTTGGGTGAGTGATGTTGGCAAACATTTTCTGGACCTCACTGTAATATATTATCTCTCCATCTTCTGGTTATAACACCAAGCTAGTTCATCAGAGGCAGATTTCAAACAAGTTGTTTACATAACTTTTTTCATCCATCTGTTATACTTTTCTTCACACTGACCTGCAGCCTCTTTCAACCTTTTCACTGACTTCTTTTCAATTCAGAGAATAAGGTCATAGATCAGCAACTACAACGTCTGAGCTATTTAAACCCATTTAACTTTTATATAAGGCAGTTACTCTGACTGAAATTGCCTTAAATGTTAGGCTATTGCTACAGTCTTTAGCTAATAAAATAATTGAAAGGGTAGCATTTCCTCTATTTTCTCTTTGTAAATATTTATCTACTACTTTGAACAAAATCAGCTCAATGCAAAACGTAAAGGGTTCATAACTGAGTGTTTACATAAACTGCTTTAATGTGTTTGAGATCAAACTTTATAGTAGTAGTTCGCTTCGGGCTTCATCCTCAGACAGACTTATCTGGATTTGTACTTAATCATGACACCACATAAAAAGACCATAAAGTAGCAGCTGCAGCTGGTAGGATATTAACCACTTATAAGTTTTTCAAAGAGCCTCGAGTTTACATTTATGAGCCATACCTGCAGGCCCCCTACAGGCCATGGGATAGAATAACAGGCTGAAAAACATTTAGAAGTGATTTTTGGAGTGTTTTTAATTATCATTATGGTCAATGTATAGCGCATAGTGATCAAAATTAGAAACGTTAGCATATGTATTATTATTATTATTATTATTATTATTATTATTATTATAGTTACTGCAGCGTGTGAACTCAGTATATTTTATTTTTTGTCTAACATAGTTCAGTCAAGCTGGCATCCGGAATGCAGTCGAAACAAGATTTATTTTTTATTTTTTTCACAATGTCAAGTCAAATTTATATTTCCCTAGAATCACCAGCAGATGGCGACACAGATCTGCTTAACGCGGACCCGGGTTAGAAACGTATTTCAGTATAAAATCTTACAAATGAAAACTCTTTCAACAGTAATATTTTTTAAATCAATGGTCTGAGCTTTTCTTTTTTATCAGAGGCATTTCAAACAGAAGATGTAATGCAATTCATATAATGAAGCAACCTTCCATACAAGCGCTAAAGCTACCCTTCCCACCCATTCTGCTGACCTGGCTCTTACACCTGTCATTTGCATAGTCACATTTATTGGGTTTTAGAAAAGCAGAATGGCTAACATGCATTGAGCTTGTTCAAAACTGTTTTATAAAAATAAAGAAAATATGGGGTCCAATAACCAAGTATTTAGCTTAGCAAAATGAAAAGTTTCTGTTATTTGAAAAACAAACACATAAAATAAACTGCAATACAACCTTCCCAGGGCACTATACAAAAAACGCAACCCAATCAATTTGCAGAACTTTACATTCAATTCAGTTCAATTGTATAGACAGAGTCAATGTCAAGGCCAGTTAAATCCTAGTTATTAAACTTTACAGTCAAGTTCAATTAAATGTGACACTCCCGAATGAGCGTGTTGTGACAGTGGACAGTCGATTGCATCAAGTCGTTAACTTTACAGCAATCCCTCATACAGAGGAAAGGAAAACTCCCTTTCAAGTGGAAGAAATCTTGTAATTTCAATACATTTCAAATGTTTTTTTGGATATTTCACTGATTATACCTCAAACAAGAAGGCAAATACTGTCAATTCCATCACTGTAAAGCAATGATTCTCTAACAGTACGAATACCACTGTTGATACATTGGCTTGTAATTTTGACTTCAGGCGACCGGCTTGGTGACATTTTCCTGAAGCTTGGATGTTTTGATTTAAAACGAAACCCTTTGTTAAACTGCATTCTCTAGCCAATTACAAAGTGCAAATGGAGGCAAACATGTTGCGTTTTTGTTTTCTTGTCCTTTTAAAGATGAAATCTAAACAGGTGAGAAAGATTATAACTGTTATGGTAATTGTAATTTCTCAAGAAACAGTGCATGTTGGTGGCGTACAGCACGCAACCCATGTTTGGGGGCCTACGTCCTCGATCTGTCCATTTCCAGTTTCGGTCACAGCCTGTTGACCTACGGCACGTCTCCTCCCCCTCTCTCTCAACCACATTTCTTGTCAGCTTCTTGTCAAATTAAGGCCACTAGCGCAAAAAAGAAAACAAAGAAAACATCGATTTAAGAGAATAAAGAAGTCCTGACTTGATTTTTTGTTTTGGGATGTTAAAATGGATCTGTCCAGGGTGTACCCGGCCTCTCGCCCATTAACAGCTGGAGATAGGCAATAGCACCCCTCACGACCCCACAGGGGATAAGCGTGTTGGAAGAGGGATGGATGGATGAATGTTGAAATGAAATGGAAATTGTTTCAAAAATGGGTGAGCATAAATTAAAACCTGGTTTGACTTTTGTTTCATGTTTAAAATACTAGAAGCATAAAATCACCAGCCTGTATGCAGAATCCCCCTTCTCATGCACCCACAATAAGGTATGAAATCAGATTTGATCTTCTTTTGTTTGTGTTTCTTTGTCCATGCATTTAGATATGCATGCTTTTTTTTTAAGAAAGAGAATGAAAATTTCATAATTTCTAATATGTGTTTGGAGGATTGACAGTATGTTCAGTGTGATGTAATCCAGTTCAAATCTGTGATAAACTACTTTGGATTTTGGGATAGATCCAGTTTAATGCAAAAAAACAACAATAACTACAACAAAAACAGAGAGAGAAACAAATGTTTCCGTCTAGGGATCTCAAATCAGAAACCAACTTTGGTGTCATTAGTCAGCAACACTGCCACCCCACCCTGCATGGCGCCCTGAGCGGTGAGTCACGATCTGCATTAAAAACTACCACTGTCACCAGCAGACTGAAATGAAAAATGTAGCCTGATAACATTTTTGATAAAATGTCTCTATTTTAATTGTTTTTATAGATCTAGATTAGCTTTGCTGTAAAAAAAAATAAAAAATAGGATTGCAATCACAGTTCATGGTGATAATTACGTCTGGGAATGTGATAATGGTCATTTTTTTGTTTTGCTTTCTCTGTGATTTTATGTTTTAATATTACAAGTATGAAATGGAAGAACATTATCCTAATTAATCAATTAATCAATTTGTATTTCAAGCAGATTTTTGTTTCTTTTTGTTTGTTTTGTTTTCCGATAACAATTAGGCTACCGAAACACACACTGACCTATATTACTAACAACCCTTTTCTTAGAGTTAAAAAGAGGACATTAAGAACGTAGACGTCCTCGGAAGTGGAATGTAAACGTTATCTTTTGCAGCTGGAGTCGCTCTGACTGCGCTCTGGGTTTCGCAAAGCGCGGTTTGAATATTTCCGGGAGGCAGTGAAGGCAGCAGCAGCAGCAGCGGCAGCAGTTCCTTCGCAGTTTTTCAAAGATGCAGCGCTGCTGTGTTGTCTATTCGGACCTGCTCCGGGATGTTTGTCGCTGAGAGGCATGTATCATGTTAAAAGGAGAAACTAAGGGACTAAGCTGATTATTTTCTGGACCGAGGGAGCCGAGGGAAGAAGCTTAACTGGGAGTTTTAGTCGCTGGGAAAGAAGAAGTTGGCGAATTCGGTGCGTACACTTTACTGACAAACTTTTCCCAAACCCATCCGACTTAACGTGGCTAAACAAGCTGCGACTGTGCGCTGTGTTCGGTTTTAGTTGTTGCGTCTTATTTACGTGGCCATTTGAACACGTTGGCATTTCATGAGCTTTTCTCGAAATCTTGTTTTATTTATTTTTACTTGTTTGTTTGTTTGTTTAAACTCGTTAACATGCGTCAGATGTCCGAATCATGAATGCTCATAGTCTGTAATACTGACTTCTCAAGTTCCTAAAGTTCCAAATATTCAGAATACATGCATTTGAATACGTTTAGAGTTGTGGGTGCCTTTAAAAAATCTTTATTGCATTCCTCACTATAATGATGATGATGATGATGAACAATCCCTCCTTTGTGACTGCTTTACTTGAAATCAGACATTTCTGCTTGATATCATTTTTCCGCCTCCAAGCTGCACAGCTGTGCCCTGGAGTTTCAGTCAGATAAGTTCTGTTTGTCTTTCTGACAAAATACTCTCACTTGACTGAACTTTGGACTGATGCTGCAGGGTGTATTCTTTTAAACCCTTTTCTCGCTTTACTACAGAAGTCAGAATAATCTGACTCCTGGTGCCATTTCCTTTTCTCCCGCATCCCATTCCTCCCCGTGGTGCACACACTTTCTCCTCCGCAAACCTAATTGTTATTTCTAATGAGCACCCCAGCCGGGTTTTAAATGCAAGCTCCCTTTATAGGTCAGCAACTCTTCCCCAACCAGCAGCTGAAGAAGAATGGGGACACGTATCAATCAATTACTGCTGAAAAGTTCCATCTTGTGCTTCTTTGACCTCATTTGACCTTTTGCACAATGACGTCTCAACATCATTTCTTATAAATGGTCCCCGAACAGAGAATGTGAATAGGTGGTCCAGACAGGAAGCTGCACGAGTGTGTCTTGGATCTCGGAGTTGGCCTTTGGTTCCTTCTTCCATAGCGGCTGGAAGGCGGCGGCTGCGATAAAATCACCAGAGTCGCAGAATGTGTGGGCGGTTTCTTCTGTGGAGACCTCATAATTTAAAAACCTTACAACAGAGCGTCTTCTAAGCCTAATTCTTTGTCCTGAAGTTGTTTTGTGCTGAGAGACAGTTGCAGCAGACCTTTTTTACAACCCGCGCTTCTCCTGAAGATTTAAAGGCAGACTTTACACATATTTTAAAGAACCATTCAGTGGTGTGTGTGTGCCGCCTCCCCCCTCTCCACTACAATGACAACAAATAAAAACAGCTGCATATTGCACTGCAAGATTACACGACATGTAATGTATCTAGAAAGTACACTGAAGAAGTAAGAAGAATACAGCTAATTCTTGGGGTGATGGCATAACAAAAGGCTCATGAACTGATGTGATCAGCTGGCATTTGTAAACAATATGGTGGAAGTACCATTTTCTTTTTTTTGTGTGTGTGACATTTTTTCCATCTTGATTTTGATACGTTTGAGTTCCATTTTCTTTTTTAGCCCGCACGGGTCTTTGTCACAAAACGGCTTCCCTGTTTTACTGTTGCCGTACTTCTCTGGAATCCGTGCAGGGTTCTCACACACAACGGTTTAAGCGTTTCGCTGCAGCCACATCAAATGGAAGTAAGAATCCTTTGAAGGAGAAAGTTGATTTAAAAAAAAAAAAAAACGGAGTGTGGAATTAGCACCAAATATACAACAGGACATGCTCAAGAGAGCTCTGAGTTGATGAGTGTGATCAGTTGTTGAGTGTGATGTCATCAGGCATGCATGTGCAGAAGCTTGATTGTTGAAGGGGAGAGTTTGTCCCGATTAAACGATGACAACAAAATATGAAAGCACTATCCATGACATTTTGTTGCATAGGTGGAAAAAAAACTGTATCTTAAGTAAGTTTGATTGATTTTTAGAAGAAAAAGGCTGGAAAGTAGCTGTAAACAATATTGGCAATATTGTTTATCTGAAACAAGCGTACAATTGCTATGTGTCATTGTACGTCACGGACACCTTGAAGAACCGCCTTCTGTTTTCGCCAGTCACCAAGTGGTTTTGTGCCTTCGAATGCGGTGCCATGTACCTTTAAACGGGTACGCTCGAGTGCTATTTGAAGACGCGCCGTCTAATTTTACCCAGCAGTCCCGGACCCTCTCCCCCTGTGCAAGCAGTGCAGGCCATTAATGGAGGACCTCTTGCCTTCTGGATGTCTACCGCTCATCATTTTAAGAAGTTTGAAATCTTCACTGGTCACTTGCTCACACGGATGGCAATTCCCGACCTCACGTGCCAGGTATGCACGTTGTGTTTATTGGATATTTTAGTAAGAGGAGAGGAAAGGGATATTTTTTTCCCTGTTCACAGCAGTGGGGGAACAATTATTCTCCCATTAAAGGCTATTTCGGCTGTTGAAATGTACGCGCTCCATATGGGCTGCGTGCCCCCTGGCTGTTCATTTGGCTGGATCGCTGCTTGCTGGCGTGTTTTAGAAACGCGGTGGATGAAAATAAGAGGTTTGGTATGTGTTGTGTGTCTGCGCGAGGGTTGGACGCGGGTCTTTTGTCAAGTTGGTGGATTTATTTGGGATGAGGAGCGGCCCTTCGGGGGCGCATTGTTTTCTCAAGAGAATGAAAAGCTGTTGGTCTCTTAAAAGCCTGCGTGTCAGAGGACAAACAGCAGGAGTAATGTGGGAAAAGAGGGCACTCGCAGAAAAGCTTTTAGACGGGGTAACAAAGGGGTCATGCAAGATAAACACTCCACCAGTTGTGACTTATATTTTAAAAAAAGAGTCCGTCCCAATTTGCCTCTTGGATCCCTGAAAAGTCCCATGTCCCAGTTAGGTATTCATTTATCCTTAAGATAAACATTGCTTCTGAACGATGGTGTTGCAGAGAGATGCAGACCACAGTGTGTGACCGCCTCAAGAAGCTCAAGAGGACTTCTATCATACTTCCAGTGTCATGTTAGGGCAAATGTTTTCGGCATCGTGCCGCGGTAGGTCTCCTGCTGTGAGAGAAAAAAGAGCAGGAGAAACTCTGGACTCTTTAGTTTGGACCGGTTTGTAAATTTGAATTGAACATTTTTCGAAAAACTATTAGAATGGAAATACCTCATCAACTTAATTAGCATGCCAAAGGTCACGGAGAGAGTTGGATGCGTCGTAATGTCAAATGAGAGAGAAATTATGGATTTATTGTGATGGACCTATCATGATATTCAACAATAATAGTGCGATCACTGGATCCTCCTCCATCATGCACCACCATACCAGATTGTGTATTTCTGCAAAGTGAAAATATGTGCTTAAAATAATTTTAGGAATGTGGTAAAAAAAAAGCTGGAACCCCCCCTGGAAGAAAATGCTTCATGCCAACTTATCTCTGTGGGAAATGCTTTTTTGTTACTAAAATTACATTTTGTTCCTCATCTTGTGTTAACTTTGTATTTTATATAGATTTCACAACAGTAACGTAATCACGGTTTTAACACGACAGGCTGCTCATAACAACGTGTCTAAACATCCTAATTAAAAATGTATATTCGTTGTGTAGTTACTTATGTTCCCTTCAGTCATGGACCCCCCCTTGCAAGATTTTCAGAAAGCACGGAGAACTATTGTATAAGACCAATTAAAACTTTTACTTGAAGGTGTATGTGATGGAGCATAAGAAGAAACCAGGAAGTAGTCATTTGCACAGTACTGCATTGACTACATGGGCTGGCAACTTGTCCAGAGTGTAGCCCACCTCTTGTCCAGTAACGCTCGAGACAGGCATTAGCCCCCCTGTGGTCCAGCACATATTAAGCGGTTACAGGAAATGGACATACATTAACCAGATGTTTAGTTGTTGTAAATCTGACTTTTTTTATAGAAAAAGTGCTAGGAGAAAGACATTGTTGATAAGAATCCTTTCATAGTTGTAGGAGCCGTTAATGAAAAGTTAACTTGATGTTCATTTGTCTGGGTTTAGAGTTGTTATGGTTTTCTTATTGTTTGTTTGTGGATTTGTGGGTCAACTAGAAGTGGGCAACGCGTTGTAATCGGGCATATCACTCACCTGTCGGAGTGTCACAGCAGGAGAGTGGGTGACTGGGCCGCTGTATTTTTGTTGACAGCTATACAGATCACTGCAATTAATGTTTAAGTTATATTTTGGACAGGTTATTCTACAGTGTTAATTTTTCCGGTTCAATAAAGTTAACAAGCAGTACTACTTAACCTCAGCGGATCCTTTTTTTTTTTTTTTTTTTTTTTTCAACGAGCGCGTCAGGCAAGGAACGGCGTGAACTCAGCCTTTCAGCTTTTTGTTTGTTTCCTGAAGTTGCTGCAATAATAGTTCCAGTTTGGATCTTCTCACAAGTCATGTAAAAGGACACAGCAAATTTACTAAGGAAATCCTGTGGTGATATTAGACCAAACTTTGCCTGACCAAAAACTAACACTGGAAAATATCCTGAACACCCACTGTGACCTGTGGTGCCAGCAGGATCATGCTGTGGGGATAAGTTTCTTCAGCAGGGAAAAAGGAGCTGGTCAGATTGGATGATTTAAAGATGGAGGTTCATCTTCCATCCTAAACAAACAGCAAGAGCTGCAATGCAATGGCTTAAAGCATATCCATGTGTTAAGTCCGGACCCAAAACGTAGATACTGATGTTCAGACTCACCCATCCCGTCTGACTGAGCTTGAGCTATTTTGCAAAAATAAATGGACACATTTTGTTTTTCTAGATACACAGAGCTTTAAAGTTATGCATTTGGGGGGGGGGGGGGGGTTAATTCAAATGGAAACCTGCGACCATTCCCCATTAAACTTTATTTGGTATTGGTGTATCACATCAAATCCCAATAAAATACAGTGAAGTTTACAACTGTGATGTGACCAAATGTGGAAACACTCACTGAATCTAAATGCTGTTGCAAAGCACAGAACCAGATGTATTACCTGGTTTTGATCACATCCTTATTTTCTTGTCCGTGCCTTCCTGAGGAGACAGAGAAAGTGACAACACTAAGTGTGAGGAGAAGTGGTGTTTTCCTCTGCAGACATGTTTGGTGCTTTCACTTCTGTTATAGCCTTCATTGGCTGTAGTGACATCCCCAGACAGTCATCTGGATCTGTCAAGTTGAAGACCTTGACTTAAGAGCAATGCTCTCACTTGTATGTTTTGCTTGAGTGATGCTTTTAATGTGGGGTGACGCCTCTGTTTCCGCTTGATCTGCTTGAGAGACGTATCTGGGCCTGCATCTTTCCCCCCTCAAAGATCCTCTTGGTTTGGAATGAAAGGTGCAATTCAGGCCCTCGACACTTGTGTCCGTGTAAAGACTTAAGATCAGAAAAACAAGGAAGTTTGTCAGCCCGTCTGACGTATGAACCTTTGCCCCCTCTGTTGTTCGTAACCATCAGACTGGCTTTTTGTAGCATCTGTCTTTAATTAGGGGGCAAGTTAAAAATTTCCCATGCGGGGAGGTTCATGGATAATGCAGTTGTCAGCTGTGGGAACCAAAAGCTCTCCATTTGTGTGAAACGGTATTTAGTTCAGACACAGGTGGTCAGCCTGGCATGAATGTATGGCTGTATGTGGTGTTTTCTTTAGAATTAGAGATTTCGATCTTGTCCCCTCCCTTGGAAAAACAAGCATTTTAAAATGGGCAAATATTTAAACTTGTGTTTCAAATTTGTATTTTTTGCCTTGTCGGGCAATTTAAAAGAGTTTAGTGATTAGATTTGTCCCATGGAGTCTTTTTTTTAAAAAAGCGTGAAAGAGCATTTGGACACCCAGACGTCTGTTGTGTTTCTAGGTTTGAGCCCATTATTCTCAGTCTAGTAAGTCATTGACCAAAGACAGATTAGCATAGTTTGGGTCCGGTCATTAGGCCAGACCAGCTAAGAGGTCGATACAGGTGGGATTATCCAGGCTTTCATTAGGTCACTGTTCACCCAGATAAGTTCAAAGCCAAACTTTCAGTCACTCATCTGCATTTTTCACGAGCTAAGAAAGCTCTCAAAAATTCATTGAGTTTGGTCAAAAGCTTTAGGCTAAAGCTCAACATGCAGAGAAAGTATGCTGATGTTATAACTTTAAAACCGTAGATGTTTTTTTTTACATTGTACCGGTCCTGAGACCTCTTAGTGAGATTTCATAAAAAGTGTGTTTTAGAGGGCTCTTCGGCTGGAACATAGTTTAACACAGTGCTGCCCCTCCCCCACGTGTTGCTGCGCACCGCTGATTAGCTGCCTCAAAGAAGAGTGCCATGTTTTTATCATGAAAGACAACTTTGGCTCTTTAGAAATGGTTCCACCCTGGCATAAAAACAAGGACAGTTGAAGATAAATCTGGAAAGTTGTTCTAAATAGAAGTACCTGTATCATGGTCTGTGTTTAAATCCTGTGCCAATGATAAAATATGGTGATAACGCCACACAACCACTGTGGCATTAAAGTTGCATGATATTAGGCAAATATGCAATAGCAGTATTATTTTTGAATAACATATATATGTTTGTAATCTATCTCCAAATACAATTGCAAAAGTATTCATCCCCATTGGCATTTCTCATGTTTTGTTCCCTTATAACCTGGAAATGAAACTGATTGAGAGTTTGCAACATTTTATCTACAAGTCATGCCTTCAACTTTGAAAACAATCCCCCAGCATGATGCTGCTACCACCGTGTGGGGATGGTGTTCTTGGACTAATGGCTGGGTTGGGTTTGCACCACACATAGTGTTTTTCCTGGTGGTAGAAAAATTTAATTTCAATCTGATCAGAGCAGCTTCCCCCATACATTTGGGGACTTTTGGCAAAGGCAAAACGTGCCTGCTATTGCATGTTGAAATTCCGGGTCATCGTAACAGCAAACAGGCTTAAATCGGAGGCAGCCGGACTTTTGCTCAGTTTTTCCTGAAAACATTTCGACACCAATCCAGCAGTCTTTGTCCATTTTGGTGGCTCCTCGTTGAGCAGCCTGTAGTTGGAAGGCTGCTGATGTTAAGCACATGGAGGCCCGTCCTCCTAGGCACATTCCAAGTCAGATGCAATCTACTCTCTATTCTCCCACTCCTCACTGTCCTGGGTCGTGAGAGGCTATTGCTTGATGTGAGTGGAGTACTTGGTCACCTGCATATAGGCTGCTTAAATAATCTTTTGGGAATGTGTTGGAGGACTGAAATGCACACTGTCTTCCATTTTGTAACACTAAGTAATGACATTTTTGCTGGCCCTTTTTCCATAAAAAAAAAAAAAAGGGTTGGACTTGTTGTGGTCGTCTGGACAGATCCTCCAGTCTCTGCTGGAGGGTTACCTTTGGTCTTGTGCTGCCTCTCTGATTAATGCCCTCCTTCTGTGAGTATTAGTGGATGTGGCTGTGGTACCATGTGCTTTCTATTTGAATGGACCATCAACGATTTGTCAATTCTGGTGGCTCGTATTTGAGCAACCTGGAGTTTTTTTTAAACAGCAGCGCACCAACTGCAGGTTGCTCAAATGTGAGCCACCAGAACTAACAGACTCCTGAAATAGGTGTTGAAACGATTTCAAAAAGAACTGAACGAAAGTCCGGTTGCCTCCGATTTAAGCCTGCTTGCTGTTGCAATGACCCAGATAACTGAGAATTTTGACAGGCATCAAAGATTTGGATTATTTTTATAACCCCACCCTGCCTTGTACTTCTCAACAACTTTGTCCCTGACTTGTTTGGAGAGCTCCTTGGTCTTCATGCTGTAATGCCCCTTGCTTAGTGGTGTAGCAGCCTCTGGGGCCTTTCAGAAAAGGTGTGTTTATACTGACAGATGCACATGGGAGGACTACATTTCACTGTGTGACTTTTGAAGGTAATTAGCTGCACCGCAAGTTTTTAGGGGCTTCACAGCATGCAGACAAGTGCCAAGGCAAATACTTTTCTTGTCATTTCATATCACATTTTTTTTTTTACTGACAGATCATGTGACAGCGCACAGGTGGTCTTGTTGGTTTTCTGCCCGTTTTCATACGCACAAAAAAAGTGAACCAGGACAGTTGTCCGCTTTATGTTAACATCTTATTTCCAGTTGGCACATAAAAAAGGTGTTTGGTTAAATAGACTATTTTCCAAGTAAACATTACATAATTGTTTGTTTTAACAAGTACCTTTTTTATGTGTTAACTGGAAAGGAAATGTTAACATAAAGTGGATGACTGCCCTGGTTCACTTTTTTGAGCGTACCTCTAAGATGGAAACAAAATTAAAACCCACTGCTAAAAAAATCCTCCTGCACTTTTGGCATGGATTTGTTGTGTAACAAATAAAAATAGTTTCAGTGGGCGGATTTTACAGGATCCTCTCTAGTGCGAGCTGCAGCTGGGAGGGGGCTTTGACTGAAGCAGTGATCCTAATGTCCGCATGCAGCTCCGTGACTTATATCCCTGCATTCCTGCACATCTTAATTGGTGAACCTCCTGGCAGCGAGCTTCGCCCGGCCCCGGCTGGCCTCAGCTGGCCTGGCTGTCAGCTCAGCGCAGCGGCCAGCAGATGCAACGGGAACAATGCCCATCCTAATCCCCGACGAATTCCTGCTCTCCTCAGATCTATCTGGCTCGAGAATGTGGCGTCTACAATGGCCGCTCCGGGACTGGCAAAGGGACAAGTTCTCATGCTATGTGTTAATTTCCTGTAAGTAGGCAGAGAGGGGAAGTTGTGAGAAAGTGGCTGGCCAGTGGGTCTGGAGGGATACAGCTCATACCTGAGAAAACTACAGTCTGTGATAAGGGATTAGAGTATAGTTGCCTGTTGAGGTGAGCCTGTACTCCCGCTAGACCTAAGATAGGAGCTCTCAGAGAGAAATTCCTACCTAGGTCGTTTTAGCTTTGGAAGGATTCAGATTGTTGCCGATAGCGACTCTGAACAAGGAGACGACAGAAAGTTTTATCTTAATTGTGAGCTCGTTTGATTGGGCCCGTTGCTAGCTGTGACGTTGTCTTTTAAGAGCTGTGATTGGTTGATAGTACAAGAAAAAAACACAGATATGTGCTCCTGGTAATCAATGGAGAGACATTAACTGATTAGACTGGATATGGAAATCTGCGACATGATGATGAAACTTACCAAAATTAAATAATTGTCACACAGCATCAAAACGTTTGAATGTACCGTCTCTACATCATCATCATCATCATCATCATCATCATTTTGATTTGCTTGATAGAGTTACTGGTGACCATACCGGTCATTTTACTGCTTCACCTATTTGATATTAACGTGCACTCATCTGTCAGCATTTAATTGTGGTTAAATGCTTGTTTAAAGTGGTCGTATTTGGTAAAATGACCAACATAAAGTGGAAAAAAAAAAAACAAGAGGCGCAGTGCCTCTGTCTCACACAGCTCTGGGATGAGAATAGAGGAGTGTTGAAATGTAAATTGGCCCCTGGATCACGGTGCAAATACACAGACTTTGAAGCAAATTGCAGCAGGTCTACGTGTCTTTTTTCTCTGTTCGTCTTGGTGCTTTTACCCAGCAGCCTGGAAAGTGAGAAGCATCAATCAAAAGCAAGAGAGGAGAAGGCATCACACAAGCAAACTTCATATGACAATTTAGGCTACTGACATTATAATGTACAATAAAGAAAATACTTTCTCACCACTTTTATCTCATCTAGAGTGTGTATTGATCTTAATATTTCTCTGTGACTTTTTTCTTATAAATGTTTATTGTTGAGAGTATTTGTGTGAATAATATATAAAAAATCCTCTGTTTTCTCCACTTTTCCTACTATTTATTTATCCTCAATAAAATTATATAACTAGAGCCGTGCCTTTAACCAGTTGGGCCCCTAAAACTAACTAATTCTCTCAGTGGGGATGATAAAGTTGATGTTATCTACATTTTAATAATTGTATGATTGTTTATGTGCTCATTTCCTCCACATTTAGGTGTTGATCAACCAATTAGCTGCTTCTGTTTCTGCCATGTTCACTCATAGGCTCGCAAAAAGTCCTCTTTACTACTGCTCATATTTTTTTCACTTTAGGAGCTCTCTTAAGGCCTAAGATGCTTAGTGAAAAACTTTTATCTTAACGAGGTAAAATTCTAAGAACAATCATCGAATTCGGGAAATTCTAACATTTCCTAAAATGACGTCACTAAGAGCTACTTTTAGTCTTAAAACGTTTGAAAAATATCTACTATGGGAAATTTGCTGTTTTTTAAATATCAGCCATTTTTTTTCTATTTTTGAGGTTTAAAATGAAGAAAAACATTTAACTTTTGAACCAAAAAAAAAAGAGGATGGATACATTTTCTTCTAGGGGATGTTGATATTTTTGGAAAATCTTGTAAAAATATTCATAGTTTCCAACTTAATCCCAAGAAAAACGGATCTAAAAAATATTACTGGTACTTTGTGTCATTCTGATGTGGAAATTCAAAGCAGTTATTCCATGAAAGGGAAAGAAAAAAAAGAGGAAAAACTGCATGAACTGGCATTTATAAATTTATCTCCGTTTTAAAAACAATTGTTTCTTTATCATATTTAGCCAAACCTATTAAGAGCCATTGTGGACTGTCCTAAGAGCCATTAGCAGCTCCAGAGCCACAGGTTGAAGAGCCCTGCTCTAAATGACTGTGTGGCATGAAATTAATCAACCAAAACAAGCTTCAAAGAGTGTTTTATCTGTTTATTATTTAGCAGTAGGTAGCATTCTTTCATTTCATCTGTTATGACTTAGCAATATTATATTAAAGGCTGTTTCTGAGCCAAAAACACGGTTCTGTAAATAAATCAAAGCTTACTTTGCAGCCGCCAAGTCTCTTTTGTTTTTAACCTAAAATCAAATTAGACGCACTCCTGATCTTTCCTCGCTGATTAGCATCAGCTCATATCAGGGTTTCCCTCACTTACCGCCAGCACAGCCTTCAATATGCATTACACAGTGACGAGCCGGAGCCAACACAGAGCAGCGAGCGGTGGAATGGGAAGAATTTCCCTTTTTTATATAAGCACACAGATCACCCTGTGCAGTCTGGAGAGAAGAGTCCTTTTGACAAAATAATTATGTAGTAGATAACCCAGCAGAGTTACAACGATAAACATTGTTGCTGTGTGTTTGAGCGTACGTCCTGGTATGAAGCGTCTGGATCACATCTGAATATTTGTGTTTTCCTTTGTCAACTCTAGAGGCCTGCGTGCCATGCCAGAAGGCTCCCCTTCTGCTCCCCTCCAGGGCCCGATGGGGGAAGGTAAGATCAGAGGAATATTATTTGCTTTGACACAGTTGTGCGTTTTGTCACATTATAGCCACAAAGGTCAAAAATGTTTTTATATTGGGAGTTTATGTGAGAAAACCAACTTTTTTGCAGCTGCAAGTACTTTGGAGTATGTTACTACCAGCTTTGCACATCTACCTGTAATAGTTTTAGAGTTGTAGTCACAGCTCAGTAAATACCCAGCTTTACAGGGATAAAACAGGGATTTAACACAGTGTTGCCGGATGACTGCGTCATCTCATTTTCTCATCCCTTGGCACTCCTTGATTGATTTTGAGGAAGCGACTTCACATACTGTTTAATTCTTACCTCCTAATACACCCGTCCAAGTTTGTAGTTAGAAAATCAGCCATGTAGCCCATCGGATCCTGACCTGGTAAGTCAGATATGTTTAACCGACCCATTTCTCACACGGCCAATATGGTCTTGCTGCATAGAAAACAAAGTGAAAGCTCTTTCTTCTGAGTGCCACTAGGTAAACTAAGTACCAACAGTGGTTTGTCTAACCCACGTTAAGAACCAGAGATTAAGCCACTCCATTGTTGCTCTGGTTGTATGTACGGATATGTTTTATGTTTCGTGAAGGGCCGTCTGGGGAGAAAGCTTCCCTGTCTCAGCTGAAAGGATTCCCACAGCATGATGCTGCCACCACCATGTTTGACTGTGTTTGCTAGCAAACCACTGAGGCATTCACAGAATGAGATTAATGCACTACTTTGTGTGGATTTATCACATAAATATAAGATAAAACACATTGAGGTTTGAGGTTTCCATGTGACGAGCTAAATGGGGCGTGCATACTTTTTGGGTTGCACTGTACGAACTCATATCCTATAAACAGAGTATTTTTTTTTTATATAATAAAGACTTTTGACTGATGGCTGCTTTACAGTATCTGGTTCCCTTTGGACAGTGTGCTAACTCAAAAAAAGCTTCTGCAGCAGATGTAAAGGGGAGGAAAAAATGACAGAAATGGAAGAAAAGCGGATCTTTAGAGGCTTGGAGAGGCAGACAGAAAGAGCAATGAACTCTCCTCCTACACTCCCGACTGGCAGAGAGGCTCTTTGTGTGGCTGTATGGAGCTCAGCCAGCCCCCCCTCATACATCTGCAACCCCCCTGATCATGAGCACATAGACCCAGAACATGTCAGGATCCCTGACAGCCATGCTGGTTTGTGTAAGCAGTTGTGTTGACCTTGCATGCTACGGGCCTCTCAGATTACATAATATTTAAGATTTTATAATCTCGACGGCAGAGCCGCTGCATCGACACAGGACCTCTTTGTATCTGTTTGCCTGCTCCGTCCTTCAACCCACCGTCTCCCCCTCCTTTCGCCTCTGCTGCGGACATTTGGCACTGGACTTCCACTTTGGCCGAAGAATACCAGCGCCTCAATGGCAGCTTTTTGTCTCCTCCTCCCCACGCCTGTCCCTCTTGGTTCAGCTGGAGCTAGAGGAGGCTTCTGGCGAGAGGAGACGTGTGCCGCCCTCATGCAAATCTTCGTCTCAGTTTCCTCAAAAGGCAAATGCGTTTCTTCTGCAGCCTGTGTGGTTGACAAAGACGAATAGCTCACTTGCAGCTCGAGTCTTTTCTAAAAAAAAAAAAAAACGTTGCCGTTAAAGTGTGACCGACTTGGCCCCTTGCGGTGACGGATTGATGGTAATTGAGGGGCAGAGCTGTTGGTAATGTGGTGTCAAGGTGAGCTGATGATTGCATGTGGTTTGGAGGGAGTGACGGTTGCATGACAAAGCCCCCTGTCTGAGCGCGGTCACCATCCAGCTGTAGACAGTACAAGTAAAACAATGCCGTCTGTGAATGATGGTGTCTCTACCATGCAATAACTGACCTGGGGCTGCGTGAAAAAGCTCTCTGAAAGATAAGGCTCCTCTCTGACCTACTTAACCCCAACCAGGAATGTAGCTGCGTGTGCAGAACGTGCAGCTTTAAAGGGGTTCTGGGGGGGGGGGGGGGGGGGACTGATGGATCATCTCCATTCAGGGCAGCTTTTCCAGACCAGTGGACATGGGGCCGTGGACATGGATAGATGTTGGCAGGAAGGGCTGCGTCCCTCCAAGTGGGCTTGTTAAGGGGGCTTTGTGAACTGGAACTCTTCTTCATCTGCTCAATTGACTGTAGCGTTGATCACATGCCGCCTCAGGTGAAAATTCATCAACTCCTGTTCGGGAAGGTTAAACCCGGTGAAAGTCTTTGCAATCGTTCACGGCAAAGCGTGGAAGCGTACGCGCCGCGTGAAATTTCTCATATTTTTCTCACGACACAAAAACATCGACCTGTTGAAGGGTGAAGCTCAACCCCAGTCTCAAGTCTTTAACCGCCTCTGCCAGTTTTTCTTCACGGATTGCCACGTGTTAAGCTTCAATTCATCTTCCTTTTAACCAAACAACTACCATGAAAAGCTTTTTTTGACGCTTTCTGCGACGGCCAGATGTGTGCGATGCATGACTAGCAGCTGCTCTATCAACAGATTGTCCCACCTGACCTGGGATATGTGTCTTGGTAGGTTTTCAGTTGTGCAATGCTGCTTTCAAATGATGGATTTAGCATCGCTCTGTGAGACGTTTAAAGGTTTAGATAATATTTCATAACCTAAATGTACTTTAAACGTCTGAAATTTTATCTCTGATCTCTCTGGTGCTACTTGGCCTTCATGATGATGTACTATAATAACCCTCTGAGGCCATCACACTACGGCTCAATTTAAACAGAGATCAAATTACATACAGAAAGTTATTCTAGGGATAAAAAAAAAAAAGAAAGACATGCATCACTTTGCTTGCAGTTACCCATTGTGCACTCCTTTGTGAATCGTTGAAGTTTATAGGTTTCGGCAAGGACATTTTTAAAACGTTCTATAAGGTTTAAACACTTACGCTAAGTCTAGTTTAGGGCCAGATGGCTATTGTAATTCAAATTTTTAACCCATCAAATTCCCTTTATCCCTTCTTAACTGTATGACCCAGATCCCCGAACTACTTACAAAAGACATGATTACAATGCATTTTATTATTTTACAGCCTTGGACGGTAACTTTCTTTTCATGGAGATCTTCCGGTGGATTACCCTCATTAGTTACAGGCTTTCTCTACTTTGGCTGTCCCTGTTTAAAGGCATCCCATGAAGATTATCTAAAAAACTTCCACTGCAGCTCAATCATCTAATTTTAGAAGCAATACTGTCTATGAAACCTTGTACAGAAAGCCATTATAGTAATTATCTAGTCGTTTTAGACTGTTCTATGTAAAAGGCTTTAAAACAAGATTCAATGATGCATATTTGGCTGTTATTCAATTCAATTCAATTTGATTTTATTTATATAGCGCCAATTCATGAAACTTGTCATCTCAAGGCACTTTACAAAGTCAAATCCAATCAGATTATACAGATTGGGTCAGATTATACAGATTGGTAAATCATCCTATATAAAGGAACCCAGTTGATTGCATCAAAGTCCCGACAAGCAGCATTCACTCCTCCTGGAGAAGCGTAGAGCCACAGGGAGATGGACTTTATCAGAATCAGAATCAAGTATAATCGGCAAGTAGGTTTGCACTTACAAGGAATTTGACTTGGTATTGATGGTGCAGACAAAAACTAAGAATGCAGTAAAACAAGAAGTAAAAAGGATATATACAATTGGACTTTAAATTACACAAGGAGCTAAAAGGCACCCAGAAAAAACAACTTCCCACCCGGTATAAGGCTGCATGTGATAAAACAGTGTGATGTGTTAAGTAAATGAGCCGCTCCTCCTCCCTGAGCTTTCAGGGAACTTCACACAGCGGACTCCGCACAGATCTACTAACGGGCCAGCCGACTGGGGGCAGACTGACAAATTGGTGGCAATGTTTACAGTGCGCGCCGTGCCTCAAGTGTGTATTGTCCGAGGGGGAAATGGGAGTTCTCAGCGGATCCAGCCCGGCTTACAGCGAGCGAGTGCCTGAAGAGATGGTGGGGGGGACGAAGGCAGGGGGGCATTGTGGATGGAGGAGTCTGTAAAGTGGATCATCACATGCCTATGCTCTGAGGTCAGGCGGCACGGCTGGATCCTTTAAGAGGGAGAGGTTGAGAATGGAGGAGTTTTATAGGATTACATATGACCTTTTTAAGGAGTTTTGTCCCACTGGAACAATGGGAAATGTGGGGGGTTAAAAATTACTTCACCTCTTTTCTTGTTTTTAATTTTCAAGAAAATTATAAAACTGCCGTAAATTCAAGAAAACACCCATTTCGTTTCACTTCTGAGCTGCAGAATTCCCCTGGAAGTTCCCAGAACATTTCGACCTTGACTGTCGGCGAGGAATGCAGGTTCGGTTTGCATCTGCGTGCGCATTCACCGTCAGTTGTCCTCGACTGGTTTATTTGCAGACCAGTAGGCTAATCATTAACACAGCATTAAAAGGCCATTGTGAGGCCAAACACAGCTGGAACATCAGCCATCTGGTACATATGAAAGACAGCCTAAAAACAAAAAAAAAAACTCTTGATGTGAGCAGGATCCTTTCCTTTCCGTCGAGGAATAACAAACCTGTCCAGGCCTTCGGATTCAGTTCCTGATCACCAGGGTTCAGACCCATGCTGTTGGATAATGGCCTGTGAAGGCTGAAGGTCTAATCTGCGGAGGCACCATTTATGCTTACGCCTCACACCCTCCTGACGGGAGACTATTCAGCGGTGCCAGGTGGGGAGGAGTTTTTCCTAAGGAACCCAGACCACCTCCGTGTCCCCCAGCAGTCTCTGGGGGAGGAGCGGATTTCCAGTGGTCTTGGAGGGGTGTTGGATAAGGAAGTGCTGAATGGATCTTGAGGAGTGGAAATGGTTTATTAAGATATACACCAAACTATTATTCCCTTTTTATTCCATTGTGGGAAAAGAAGGTCACACAATTTTCTCACAGCTAAAACTTTGCTGATTATTGTTACTTATCCCTGCATCTCAATACATCTGAGTATCATTGAAAGGATATTTGATTGTCGCAATTTAATTGAAGAGATGCTGGAATATGCACTCTATATTTGTGGCATGGCACAGAGGCGGTCAGCCTGTAGATCGGCTGAGATGATGAGAAAGCTTAGGTTTCCTGTGTAAATTCGTTATGGCGTGTCAAAGTCAGGCCTTTTTGCTGGCCAGTCAAGCTTACGGGCCATGGGCATTGAAGCAGGTATCTGTACTTTTGGGATTGTGGAAAGATGTCAATTCCTGCAGGAAAAAAAAATCTGCATCTATAGCCCCATTTACACTACCCTTTTTTTTTTTAACCGATCCATGCCGAGTTCGAACCCAGCTTGGATCAGTTAACCGTGCCAAGCTTGGTTCTTAGGACCATTTACACATCACGCTAGCATGGTTCCTCGCCCCCAAATGACGACCTATGGTACTACTGCTCTCTAGGATTGAAGGAGGGTATCAAGCAAATAAAAATGGCGGCGCCCGTAACATTCAGGAAGTTATGTTTGGTTATATTTCGTTGTTTGCGGAGAGTCAGGCGAAGAAGGCAACATTTTGTGAATTTATTTGACTGAGTCAGCTTTTAGGAAGTGGATAAGACAAACGAACGTCTAATCAGGGCTTACAGACCCAGGAAACAACGACAGATGTTGAGGTTCATCACACTGCTGAGCAGAATCATTAGTGGAAACCCTGTGGCACGGTAAGGAAGCTAGTATTATTATGAATGTCTGAAACCGCAAAATTAGTCAGCTGACTGTAAGGAGATGACGTGGTCTGCTCATGCGCTCTTTGTTATTAGAGAACCGAGCCAGTGAAAAACCGGGCCGAGCCCACCCATTGAACTGGTCTAGATTTAGCGCGGTCCGGTTGTGTCTGGTACGGTTCAGTTCGGTTTGCATCCCATTTACACTCGATAGTTTTCTCAGTTACCAAGCTCGGACTGTTCTCGGCACAGTTAAAAAAGTGTAGTGTAAATGGGTTTAATGTAAAGCTTTAAGCTGATTTCCTGATAGCTGCGATGATGTTGGACTTGTTCAGACAAAGTGGAGCAACGGCAGGTGATGTCATGGCCTCGATTTTCAAGCGACTTGCATAATGTACTTTCATCTAAAAAGAAAGCGTTGGACCATTGAGCAACAGTCCAATTAGACCACTGCCTACGCAATTTCTGATTTACGAGGTGGTTACATCTGTGTGGGGTGGCTCTTTTGGCTTCTTTTTGTTTTATCCCTGTTACATTTTTTCCTTCCACTCACTTTTCCAACATAATGCTTGAATATTGCACCATGTGAACAAACCTGTTCTTTAGCAATGACTTTTTGTGGCTTACCCACCCTATGTAGAGTGTAGCACATAAAATAACATTCTTGCTATAAAAACATGTTTTGTTTTATGCAATCAGATTTTTTTTGTGAAGCTGCGTTTTGATCTTTATTAGCTGTAATTATCCACTGCGCAGAAACATGCTCTTTTATAATATACTACCAATCTCTATGTAATAAATGTACCTTTTGGTAATTGAGATACATTTGCATACAGTTACAAAAAAAGGTATAAAGAGAGTAAAATGTGCTTCAGACATTTAAAGACACTACTCTTTAGACTTCTTTTTTTTTAGATAAATACTTAAGTGCAAAGTGGAAAGAAGTCATTTAGAAGAACCAGAAAACTTGGAAATGAAAGTTCTAATCTTTTAAGATGACTATCTCCAGTCATGCAGCAGCAGATCTCTCGGGGAAATATCACAAGGTGACTTTAGGTGTGATTCACCCTCCGTAGGCTGAGATTCATCGTCTTTTGATACATGAGTCAGGATGAATCAAGCGGGAACGGCAGAGCAAAGGTTGACTATTTCTCATGTAGGAACATGCTTTTCCACTGGGATCGTCCATCCGCACTGCCGTCTTTCTTACATAATAATAATGCCTGTGTTTGAGTCCTTAAAATAAAAATGTAGGCGAATTATGGATTACATGACATGTCTGTTCTAGGCTGGTATCTGTTATGTAACATGTGGGGTTTTATTGGAATAAGGCTTTTTTTTTTTTTTTTTTCAAATGCCACAAGTTCCCTTTTAGCTTACAGATAAGAATTTGCATGTTGAACACAGACGCAGACTGTGTTGTTTCTACATCTTATTTGCTTAGAAAACAAAGGGCTGTGTAGCTCAGCATGGACGAGCTTTCAGGTTATCGTGCGCAGCAGCTCGAGTTCCTGCTAAGTTCAGCCGAACTAGTCGTGAAGGTGTGTCTCTCTGGGAGACGGCTTTCTTCAACAGAGAGATGACACACTCATCATCCTTTCATATTAAACTGAGTCACTCACGTTTGGGAGATTGGAATTGTATTTGGAAAAAGGTGATTGCAAAACCTTTGTAACATGGTCCTTCATCTTGCTCGCATCACTGGAGAAATCGCACCGCCTTGAAAATAAGGTATGGAAATATTGGTGTGTTGAAAGCCGAAATAATGTCTTTAAAGAAGATGTTTTTTAACCTACTGTGCTGTGAAAAAGAGTTTCACGCCTACAGATTTCTTCTCTTTTCTGCTTTTTTGTCACACTTCAATGTTTCAGATCATATAAGTAGTTTTATTATCAGACACAGATGACAGTGATTTAATTTCGTAGAGGGGGGAAAAGTAGCCTTATGTACATGGATGTATGTGCAAACTGGTTGTGTATGAAAATATAATTACCCAACACATGGCTCGCAACATGAAGTAAGCTAATCCATCTAAAAAAAGCAATGCATCATTACCAAGGCAAGGCAAATTTATTTATATATAACAATTCAGTACAGAGACAATGCAAAGTGCTTTACATGATTAAAATATAGGAATAAAAGCAAGTAGGGATAGAATGTAGAAACAAAAAAGAACATTAAAAACAGTAAAACAGTTTAACTAGAACATTCAAAGGCAATTTCAAACAAATGTGTTTTAATCTCGATTTAAAGGAACTCAGGCTTTCCGCACCAGTGTGTAGAAACTCAAAAATGGATGATAAATTGTAATGGACACCTATTAGTCAGGAAAGGGTGTATTACAAACCCATTTTAAGGCTTTGAGACTCCAGCTAACCACAATAAGAACCATTCTTCACAAATTAAGAAAACGAGGAACAGCTTTGAATCTTCCCAGGAGGGGTTGGCCTACCTGAATTACTCCCAAGAATGCAACTCATCAACAACTCATCCAAGAGTTAACAAACAAAATAAATAAATAAACAGAACAACATTGGTTCAGTTAGCAACAGCTTCAACAATAAAATAATGCATTCATGGCATAGTTCTTAGTCAAAAAAAAACCCTTCTGACCTAAAAGGACACAAAGACCCATCTCACATTTCCCAAGTGACATCTAGATTAGTATAACTTCATGGCAGGTGTTCATCCTGCTGGAGTAAAACTCAACAGGCATTTTAGAAAAGGAACATCCTACCAACAGACATAGTGGCGGTAAAATGATGGTCTGGGGTAGCTTGACTTGCCACAGTTAATGCAACCATAGATTCTGGTCTCTAGCGTAACATCCTGAAAGAGGTTATCCGCCCATATGTTTGTGACCCTAAGCTCAAGCCCAATTGGGTTATGAAGCAGGACAATGATCTGAATCACTCTATCAAGTCCACCACTGAATGGTTTCAAAACAACCCAATTAGGGATTTGGGGTGTCCTAGTCACTGATTTGAGATGCTTTAGGATGACCTGTTCATGCAAGTCTTAAATGGGGCTGAATTCAAACATTTTTTGTTTGTTTTTAAAGACTGGTACATGTTTTCTCTTGATAGCAGTTGCTACTGTAAAGGTTAGCATAAGCATTTATCAGATTCAGGGGGCAATTACCCTTTCACATAGCAACAGGATGGTTTGGCTATTTTTTCCCTTTTTAATAATAAAATCATGTGGAAACTGCTTTTTCTATTTAGTTTGATTGTTTTTCTCTGATAGAATTAGCTTGATCATGTATCGCATGATAAATAAGATTAATGTATTTTAACAAGGATTGTTATAGTTTGGTCATCTGTGAAATAGTTCAGCTTTCTGGGATTTGTGCTAAAATCTTAAACAGACTTTAGTGTAACCCTTATTTATGTTTTAATAGTCACTCCCTGTCAAAAACGTATGTTGCACATTGTACAACAGAGAAAAAGTTGTCTTTAAAGCTTCCCATCCTGTAAGGCACATGACGATTGCAATGACCAATGTCGTAGGAAGCAAAAGTTTTGTTTGCCTTTTAGGATGCATTTTGCATGGTCATCTGCATAGAGGCTGGTTTGCATGATCCGATCAGAAAAAAGCAAGTCGTATCGTCTCAGTGTTGCGCAACTACCAGCTCACGTCACCGCTGCAAGCTGCGGCTTATCGTGCCGTCAGGGAATGTGTTAAACTTCAGCTGCAGACGAGTCGCTGGGGATACGTTGATATTTGCCAGATCCAGTCACTGGGGGTTATTGCAAGAACTTATTACGGTTTCTTCTGAGTGTCTGTCATTAACAAGGAATGCAAAGACAGCTTTTCAGGCGAGCCGAAGCCTTTCGTAAATAAAAGAATTCTTTATCTTTGTTTCGCCGACAACTTCAGACAGAGATCATCCCTGTTGTTCGTGTAACCACTGTCTTTTTTTTTTCTGGGGTGGAGGGGTTAATAACCAGGTGTTGGAGTGTTTCTTTCAGTGTTTCTATTCATCTTTCTGTCTACCCCATAAGGCTTTGCCTGGTATGCATATAACTATGAAGTCAGACTCAGACACATTTATGAACTGTCTGTGCTGTTACCTGAATGATAAGCCCAGACTAAAAGGAAAACAAGCGTAGACCTAACCTTGCAAGGTCTAGACTGATTATTCACTAAATCTTTCCGCTCCCTTGGGGAAAAAAAGACCCATCCACCAGTTTTCTGTGCCTGATCTGTGGAGCCTATGTCGGCATCAGCGGATTATAGAGGAAGATTTAAAGAAGCAGTTATATGCCCTTGTTTCATCAGTTCATTAGGTAAGACTTTAGAAACCAGTGACTGATTGGCAGATATACTCTTATACCGAGGAAGTGAATTCAGGTGTGCTTCTGTGGAGATCTGGAAGCCTAAAATAGAAAGGAGGTGTGTGTTGGTCCATAATAACACATCTTTGTCTGTAAATGTTAACCATGCCCTGGCAGTCACAATGTGGAATTTGAAGAATTACAATTAAAGGTTGGAGGGGTTTGTTTTTTCTGGAATTTCAACTATCTTGCTTCTAAAATCAGCTCATTTTTCACCACTGATGGCTTAGGCCCTGATTAAGGCTTTCGTCACAGTTAGGTATTAGATAGCTGTTTTCCCTTACTACATAAAACCCCAGTGTGAAAAGTGCTCGTCGTATTTACTTGGGTTATTTCCTGTGATATTAATCTTTTTATTTGATCTGAAACATTTAAGTGTGACAGAAAAATCAAAAAGAAAAAAAAAAAAAAGAAGAAATCTCTAAGGGGGCCAAATGCATTTTCACGCCACTGTATGTGTGAGTTGCCACATATAAATAATATAAATTATAATTATCAAAGCCACACGTAAATAAAATAGAAGTGCTGTCTGCAGTGGTGTGGGTAAATGCTTTATGAAATAGCTGCATGTGAATTTGAACTTTATAGTCATAATCTTACATTTTGTTAAATTCTGTCCTTGCTGACAAACGTGTTTGTAATTTGATTTCACTAAGGCTTCTCTCATTTACTTTAGGGTATTTTTTTTAATGGAAGCCTCTTACAAACCACTATGAGAATGATGTTAATCTTAAACTTATGGTTCTTATATAGAAAGAACTGGGAATTAATTAATTGATTTAATCTTACCTCTTTCCTCCTTAACCAATTATTAAAACTAGCCAGTTGTCCAATTAAAGAACACCCTTCTTAACACAAGCATTAGATGCACATGTCAACATGAAAGTGTAGTATATGGCCTACCTATTCTTATGTACATCAAATTAAGTAAATTGCAAAAATCAAATTTCTCCTAAAAAAAAAAAAAAAGGTGACACCCAAATATGTGCCTATTTGAACGTGTTCACACTAGAACTATTAAAATTTTACAATGTCTTCTCCTTTAAAAGTGAAAATAGAATCTATTTATGTGATTAAAACCCTTAAAAGTATCCATATGTTGACTGCTACATCAAATATCTAACGCAGCTTAAAATGTATGATCTTATACGGTTGCTGTTATTTTACAAAGATTACTGTCATTCATGTCTTAAATGTATATTTATTTTATATTAGCATGGTCGATAATTTAAGAATTTTGTTTGCCAATAAAAAAAAAAAATCTTCCTTTTAATTAATTATAAGATCTAATGGAGAAATTGCTTCAGAAAATGAGTTGATGTTGGGTTATTGATCTTTTTTGAGCTTTTCCCTTTCAGAGTTACTCCTAAAGAGAACCTCGGCATCTTCATCTCTCTTCCTCTGTGCCGCTGGCTCTAAACCAGACAGCATCGCTGGTCTCACCGCCGCCTTGTGCACTTTTCCTTTCATTCTCGCTGATACTCTTTTATCACACCACACACCTGACACTTTTCTCCACCCATTCCAACCTGCTTGGACACGTTCGTTCAGTTTTTGCGCCAAAGACTGTTTATAGAATAAAGGCTCCGCTTTCAATTAAACTAGCAAAGGAAACTGCGGCGCAAAATCGCAGTTAGATATTTTGTGAATGAACGCTTTCAGATAACTGTAAGCTATACTGATTCAGCGTATTTGTAATTTCATGAGTATATGTCTCCCAACGGGCTTTTGGTTGGCACCAGCTCTTCACATCTGGCAGCAAGGTGGCACAGTAACAGGAACGCTCTTTGCCACTGGATTGGCAGATCCCTTAGAGATTAATTATAACTGTCTCCACATGTGAAATTTTTACCAAGCAATAACAAAACATACTTCTAAGTGTGAAAGTAGTTCATTCACTATATTGTTTGATAGATTTTTTTTTTCTTTTAATCCTGATGAAGGGGAGGTCACACAGGATGCAGATGGCCACATTTCGTCAAAGCAACAAGCAGACTGGAAACGCTTTGCACTGCTTTGCACAGAACCGGGCATTCAGCTCTTCCAAGATAACCAGGTCATTTGCATTCCTTTGCGCAGCTTGTTTTTACATGGGCAGTGCTTGGTCCACCACAAAACATGCGGTTTGTGTGGTATCAGCTGCAGATAAACTCCTGCCTGTGGAGCCTGTATCTGAAGTGGTCAATCAAAGCCGCAGCATAGGTCGAGCTTGTCCTTAACTCAAGGGTGTGCTCCACTTTTAGATAAGTTGGGAGTGTTTTTCTTGCACCTCTATCGCTATGCAGGACGTGCATTGTGACTCCGGTCATGCAAAAGTAACGCAGTTATTCTTTGCAGTGGTATGGTAGTGCGTGAATATGGTTTTCAGACCGTCCGTAGCTTAGAATGGGCCGTTCCTCTTGCTGCTTTCAACTTGGCAGCGCTTTATTATAGAGGAACATTGGGTGGGAGGAAGCAAGATTCACATGCCAGACTTAGCCAGGCTCAAAACCAAAAGGGAAGAGAGAGAGCACATCAATAGAAGCAGATGCTTTGTCTTAATTCATATCTGTTTTAAAGAGTGTAGTAACTCACCGCTGCACTCCCTTTACACCACAAGCCATGTGATTTGTCACAGAGCGTAAAGGGCCTTCTCTAGTGGTCGGAGTCTGCTTGCCAATTCATCCATTTCTCCCAGAGAGGTTGTGCATGGGAACTGTGCTGCTGGGAAGCTCTGGTGTGGACTGCAGAGCGAGTACTCCACTGTGAACAACATGAGCTCAATACCGACTGACTCATGGAAAAGATTAGGAACGCCAAGAGGTGCATGTGTGTGAATCTGCATGAAGTGAAAGGAAGTTAGTGTTCTCATGGAACGCTCTTCATCCAGCTGCACATGAAACTGCTGTCAAGTATTGATAAATCTCCAACTTTTGGTGACTTTTCCCTCTTTCAAATGAAGAAGAAAAAAAAAAGATTTGTGCACAGGAGAGAACTTCAAATGGCAGATTTCTCAACAGTTGTGGCCAACTGACCAAAGATGCACAAATGGGGATCGCATTTATTGCCGAAAGCTTGTCGGTGCTCGCGTGGACTAAAATAGTGAGGTACATCTGCAATGCATTACCCGCCTTTCAGTGATTAGCTTAATGACGGTTTGGGCCACTTAGATTTTTATTTAGTAGTCTGAACCTAAATGAACAGACAAAGCTCCACTTCTTTAGCTTGGCAGAATGGTATTGGCCTTTTTGCCCTTTAAGGAAGTGCAGCTCTCTGCACAGTGGCTGCTCAATGCTCCATTCTCACACTGCTATGATTTCATATATTTAGGAAATGCTTCTAAGGAAAAGTCCCCATCTGGCCAGGAAGTGCGTGAAACACAATACGGATTCAATTTCTCTTAAATTCAGACATAGTTCTATAAAGACATATAAACAACGCTCTCGGTCCCCTTACCATATTTTATTTCTACTCCCATCAGCTTCCCCTGCTCTGTTTATCCAAGCTTCGGCCTTCAGTGGACTGGAGAACAAGAGGAAATGGCTTGGTTTTCCATAGACTGTACAGTGTTGCAATTAGGCCATGTCAGTAATGATTTGTGGCTGCCCTTTCACTGTACAACACGGCTCCTATAGTTTCAGACTGGGAGTAGACACAGAGCTCTTGACTGTCTTTTGCAGAGTCTTAGATATCAGTGGTTTTAATGTAAACTGAAAAACTGGCAGATTATATATTTTTGGATATACATTTATATTATCTTGGGTGTCTGAGTGCAGCTTGAGCGGTGTAGCCTTTTATTGAGGGTCATTAACTTTAAGAATGCAGTGATCGGATATTTTGTTGGCAATTTCCAATCCCCGGTTCTCATAAAGCTTCGACGCACTGATGCCATTTTTGGTTGACTCAGATTGGTTGGTCGATGCAGCTTTTTAGATATTTATTCCTAACCTTCCTGATATTTAGCGGGCACTACTTCCAATGGTGGTCAGCGTCCCACCATGCGTGGGCAAACAGTCACAATAACATGGTTTTATTAATTTGAAAGAAGGACAAAACAATTTGAGCTTGACATTTTAAGCTTTCTTGACTATATTAGCCGTTAGCATTAGTTAGCATCAGTAAGCATAAACGTCGGTGTTTGTCAGTTCCCTAGAGAATCTAGATCCTTGTCACAGATTTCCAAATGGCTGCCAACATTTAAAAAATCCAGCGTAAGAGCATAACAGATAATGATTGAAATTCGAAAATGATAAACCAGAGCAACTTTACGGAAGCATAATCAGCCCTCCTGGTCTCTACCAAAGTCAACTACTGGTGAATTTGCTCTTTTGCCAATTTGACTAAGCAATCCAGTGGCCGGTGAAGGTTAAAGTCCTTCCTTTGTACCTAAAAGTTTCACTTAGGAAACTACTAAAAAAAACTAGAGGCAAAATAATGGTGCGGCCTATAGGCAAAATCAACCTTTTTTTTTTTTTTTTTTTTTTTTTTTTTTATAAAACACGTTTTCCTTTTACCTAACATCTACATATCTGTGCTTGTTCTGACTTAATTTAATACACCTTACTGAAAATAGTTTACTTTATGTAACAGGTGCTCTGTATAGATCTGTGAATAGTTCATGAAAACAACCCTTTGGTCCAAAGAATCTTCTCATTTCTGTCAAGACATCAAACCCTTAATTTAACTATTATGTGGACTGATAAAGTTTAGTGAGTCTTCCTCCCACAGTAACAGCTTCAACACTGAAGAGTTTCTATCAGCCTGACCTGGTTACATCTGAAGTGTTCGCCAATTCACAACACGTCATCTGAAAATACTGTACAAAGTTAATCCTATCAAATCATCCAGATAGATTGGTTAAAAGGTTTTCTATCAAAGGAAACCCAGCAGATTTGCATTGAGTCATTGATTCGCGTCATTCAACCCTCCTGGATGAGCGCATAGCCACAATGGACAGTCACTTGCATTGTGTTGTTGACCTTATCAACAGGAGGAAACCTCCCTCAGAAGTTTCAAAGCTGCCAGTCAGTGCTGAAAATCATCTGATTCAGGTCAAAAGTTGAGTTAGGATTGGATTTATAGGAATTTCTCTTATGATTTAAATAAAACAGCTTTAAATAGGTGCTGCTTATTAAGCTGATTCTTTTAAGAAGCAGCTGAAAACTCATTTATTCATATTCTGGTTTTATACTGTAAGGTGTTACATGTGTTTATGGTATTGTGCTTTTTCATGTTTTTCTTATTATAAAGCACTTTGTGTTTTTTTGTTTTGTCTTTTTTTTTAAGTGTGATATGTGCTTTCCAAATTAAACATACTAGTCTAAGTTTATTAGATCATTTTGTTGCTGTTACTTTTACTGTAATAGACTTTTAAATTCACAGACAGCTTGGGTTCTTTCCCTTCAGTAGCTACAGCAGCCGACATGAAGAATTCACATCCTGGCTCCAGAAAGACTCTCTTGGGTCTTTCCTGTTATCAGAGACCAAAGGCGAGGGGGAGGCAGAAGATTTCATTTACATGCAGTCAGCAACTTTGTTTCCACTTCGCCTTCCCAAAGTATTGGTACCACTGGTGAAGATGTGTAAACAGAAATAGATTCATCTTTTTTGTAAAAGCATCATTTTAGGAAAGTCCAACATTTTCATTTAAATCCATATTTTCAGGAGGTGAGCTGATGTTAAACACTTTAATTAGTAGAAAAATTTTGTGTGAGGATTAAATGTCATGTTAAAATGAAAGAATTCAACATAGGACCAAACTCACTGGCAACTTTATATAAACTGTTACTGAATCTAATCTTAAATCAGTTACTTTAATTGGTAATAACAAAGAGCCACGTTTCTGTTTGACACTATTCAAAATTGGTAAAACAAGAGAACACGGCCATTTAAGTTTGCCAGGATGTGTGTTGATCTTTGTATGTTCGGAAGTAGCAACAGGTAAAGAATTGCTCGCCCAAAGCTGCCCTCGTCTGTAGTCAGTGTTAACTTAAACTAGGTTGCTCCTTTACAAGAAATTGTTAGGGGGTGAAAAAAAGTCTCTAAAGATAATTGTTGGACACCTAAAGAAAGAAATGACATCATAGAGTTCAAGGCTTTCGTTACACATCATTACCAGTGGTGCCATTACAAGTGGAAGACGCTGTAAATGTGACTAAACCCTGCTTCTTGCTCTTTTTATCCTATAATTATCCCCTTTTGTCTTTTGTTCCACTTTCTTTCTGTTTACCTTTCTCAAAAGTTGACATCTACCTTCTGTGTCGTTCCCAGAATCTCCACAGTTGTCCTCCCCCCTCTCCACCGGCGACCATGTAAAGGATAACGTAGATTTGGGCCCAGACTGCTACCGCCAGGGATGTGTGGAGCCGCTGGATGGAGAGGGCGAGCGTCCCGTGAGCCTGGTGTCCACCCTGTCCTCTAGTTCCTCCGCCGATAGTCAAAGCCTTTTTGGAAGTACAGCGGCCCTTCCGTCCTCCACGGCAACTCCCCAACCGAGCGAGGAGGACATAGACCTGGAACTGAGCCCGGCGGAAGGCACCAATCAGAGTCCTCGCCTCCGAGGATCTGGCGGCGGCTGGTGGAGGCACCTGGAGGCCTGTGTGATCAACAACCAGCGCAACAACAACAACGGCTCTGCCGCCAGACCAGCGAGGGCTAAACTACTTCACATGATCACCTCGCCTGTTGTCGCAGACACGATGGCGCCCAACCCAAAGCTGACTTACGTGGACCGCGTGGTGATGGAGATCATTGAGACGGAGCGCATGTACGTCAGAGACCTGAGCAGCATCGTGGAGGTGAGTCATGTTTATACTGGATATCTGTTATCTGCTTTTATGTCGGGTCCTGATTCCAGGATTCTGCCGTGTTTAGCTCCATCTGTCGTCCCATCAACCCTTACAGTGTTTAAAAGGAAATTATCCCACCTCATGATGCTGCCACCACCATGTTTCAGACTGGGGGAGGTGTTTCCAACGTGTCTCGCTGTGTTCGTTTGCTGCCACATATAGAGTTTTAGCATGTGACCCCGGTTCAATTTGGGGTTTTATCTGGCCGCAACTAGGGCTGAACGATTTTGGAAAATAATCTAATTGCGATTTTTTTTTTTTCTTAATATTGCGATTTAATGCGATTTTTTTCTTTTCAGTTTAATTTATCATGTCTTTTTAAACATATACACACAATAAATCAACTTGTTTCCTCGCTGTGCAAATTAGTTGCTAAAAGACCCACAGCATCTAAACTCAGGTGCAGAAATGATTCCGTTCTGCCTACAATATATTTCAACCAAAATTGCAATTTTGACTTTTCTCTGCATTAACCACAAGCAACAAAAATGGCGTCTAAATAAAGATGTTTGTAAACAAGGACTATTTTAAACAAGAATTTTTAATGTTTCTATTAATCATAATCATATTAATCATATAATATTATTCAAGAGAACAGCTTTTAGTTGATTTGGACATCAATCCTTGTTGAACATAAAGTGCAACCAACAAGCAAGTCTATGTATTAAATTGATTGACCTGTACTTAATGCTATGTATGATTAAATAAACTCTAATACAAGTAATAAAATTAGATTATCTCACTGCTGCAACTGTCTTCCCTTCCATGTGGAGGCAAACCCACTTTAAACATTTTACTAACACCTAATGGACGTGTCTAATTCCCTAATTGTTACAACCAAAAATTGCAGACTCTGCGATTTGGAAATTGCGTTTTTTTTTAAATCGCGATTATATTGAAAATGCGATTAATTGTTCAGCCCTAGCCGCAACACATTTGCTGTTTTCCCTACAGGAATTTAAGCAAACTGCAACGGCTTTCTTTAACACAGGTAGAGTGTATTTACTAATTGGGTAACTACAGAAGGCAATTGGCTGAAATGGATTTTATTTAGCGCTGCCAGAGAAAGGAAGCTGAGCACCAGTGTCTGCCACCCTTCAAATGATGTTGAAAACTAAGAACGATTTTGCATACATTTCATAATTATTTTGAGCTGGTCCGTCACTTAAAATTGCAATGAATTCAAGCCTAATACCAAGCCTTTAGGTTTTAATGGGACAAATGTGGAAAAAGTTTGTGAATGAACACCTGTTGCTTGGCAGTATTTTATGTTACAGCCAATATAATGATCAGTATTTTCTGTGTTTTGACCCAAATTGGCACTTAGCCTTGCCACGGTGTCTGCAGTGCTCATTAGAAGTTGTATATCGAATTTGAAAAGCCAGACACCAATGCAGAGAGATCCACTCAGTCTCCTGGAAAGGAAACATGTCTCCTGTGTTTCAGGCAACTGTTTGTGAACTAGAAGTGTTTTGGAACCTCAGTTTGATTTTTTTTTTTTTCTCTTCCCCTTTTCATTCAAAGCACCAGAGTGATTTTCCCTCTTTTTAAACAGATCGGCCACTGCCAGTGGACAAAAATGGATGCCAGACATCTGGCCTCTGCTTTTTCTCCTCTTGCACATTTTCTTGTTTGTAAAGATGAAAGCCGACGAGCGGTTTATGATCTGGATGTGCTCTCCTGTGTCAACACTGTGTTATTTACTGTGCAGTGAAAGTTTACAGCCTGTGTAGCCTGGGCTTGATGATCGAGCGCTCCTATTCCGGTTGAAATTGGGAGTCCTAGTGCAGACATCATTAACCTCTGGGTTTGCGTTCTTTCTAAAAAATCTTCTTTGAAAGATGAGAACAGTAAAAAAAAAAATGGGTCAGCAATGATCTTACAACTCTATTATAAATTTTTCTACTTTTGTAGACCCTGGTAATTGCTTCCAGAAAAGAAAGCTCCCTCTCCAACGGTCTTTACATTTCTTTTCGGGGATCATTACAAAATCTGAAGCTGGTAATGGCTTTAACATGTGAGGCATTTCAGAGACTGAATGGCAGTAAAAGAGCCGGCACCCCTCCTCACCTTGTCTCAGACGGTGCTGGCGTCTAACATGTGCTCTGAGATCATTGCGCCGCCCTGGATCCAGTTTGAGTAATGGCTCGCTCCTGACAGACATTTCTAGGATTTGTAACTATTTTAGCTGACAGCGGCAGAAGCAGCAGCAGCAGCTCAGCCTGGTCTGGTCTGGTCTTGGTCATACAGGCCCCTGCTCCTGCCTCGCCTGAACTCTCCAGCTCTCCCGGGCCAACACAAACACCCCCATTTATCCGCCAGCTGAAGAAATAACACAGATGAAACGAGTGCAATTGGGATTTCCAAAGGGTAACGTGTGGGAACACGGCCGGGCACAAACGAAGCCTCTGTCCTCAAATGACTACAGTCTGGCTTAAATCATTTTGATTCCATGCAACTAATTTAACACCCAGCCTCAGCTCTGACAAAGACATATTAAATAACTTCCTCTCTGTTTGGCATTGTGTTGTTTTTTTGTTTTTTAGGAAGCTAAATCAAAGCTTCCCCTTGACACTGAACTCATGAGCAGCTGTTTGGCACATTGATGCATCTCATCCACTTTATCAGGCTCAGTCTCAAGTTTTTTTGGTGGGGTCCAGTTTTTTAAAGGCCCGACCGCGGCCAATTCAACCTGCTAGAGTACGTCCCCACCAGCACCCAGAGTCATCATTTAGGTTGCTGGTGTGTAGAAAGACTTGGCTGCTCTTTTTTCTTTTCCCTCTCTGTGTGATTTTTAAACTCTTACGAAATGATTTATATCACCCATATCAGTATTACAGCCCTCCCTGTTCCATAATAAAGAGCAGCTTGTTGCACCAGACGATACAAGACTTTAAATCTCACGGTGCGCTGAAGGTCACACGTGTTTAGTGTAAGACGAGCGTGGATTTTCTTTTCTTTACACAAACTGGAGATGTTGTTGCTGCAGCTCATACAGTAACGCGATGCCTGTAGGCGCGCAGTGCGTTTGCAGCTCTCTGCGAGGCCGCGTGTGTGCGCAAGGTGTTTACTTGTGTACTCTTTATTTAGCTGCCGCGTGTTTGCTTGGCCTCTTTGTTAACCCGCTCCTTTACCTTTTTTGGTGACGCTTGCATGCCGCTTGAGTGTGTCCGGTGACCAAATAAAACGAGGGGCATCACAGATGTTGGCAGGCTTTGGCTAAAGCATTTTTAGTTATTTTTATCTACTTATAATAAACCCAGCAGATCCAGAGGGAGATGGAGTTTTTTTTTTTTTTTTTTAAATACTCCAAGCTGAAGCTCTCTCTTCTTGTTGCTCAATATCTGTTTTTTAGTCCATGACATAAATCTCTAAAAATCTCAGAGGTTTGGTAGGGAGCATTGGTGAGGACACGGCTTCATGAAACCCAAAGAACGCAGCAGGCAGGTGAGGGAGAAAGTGGTGGAGATGTCTAAAGCAGGGTTAGGTTATAAAACAACGTCCCGTGAGTCGAAGATCTGTTTAATCCATCGTCCACAAATAGAGCTTTGCACAGGTTTGACAAAAAACTACCGACCGCCCCATTGGCCAGGGAGAGCATTAATCTCTGTGGCAGTAAAGGGGTTCCAGGTTACTCTGGAGGAGCTGGGGAGGAACACAGCTCAGGTGGGAGAATCTGCTGACATGGGAAATAATAGTCATGCACCCCACAAAAAAAAAAAATAAAGAAAGGGAGTTGGCTGCCACGTGTCATTTAATGCCTTCAATTCATTATTTTACTCCCGGATTATGTTTTAGATCTGCTTCAACAGCAAATAACTGAAACTAATTTTCTATAATCGACTCACAGCACTAGTGTAAGGAAGTGGTTGAATGCCAACCAGCAGGAAGTGGCTTATAGTCGCTTTGTTTTGATCAAGGATGTTAAATTGTCAGATTTCACAACGGTCTATACTATCATAAATAAGGATTAGAATACAGCGACCATAGATGGTTTTGCACAATTTAAATTACATAAGACTATTTATGTCCATAATTCATGAAAATACTTGATACAAAGAAAAATAAACGTATATGCTGTTTTAAGTATTTGGGTATATTTATAAGTACAAAATGCAAATATGGGTATGTGTTTGCAAAAGGTTGTTTGTAGTTGGGTTTATTTAGAAGGACCCAGCTTTTAAATTCAAGCCATTATTTAAGAAATACCCGATCAATATAAGTATTTACAATTTTTTAACTAATCTAAATTATTATATCTAAATTTATTCCAGATGTAACTGAAAAGTGTCCTCTGTCTAAACATGTACAGAACCTTGATATTGATGTTAGTGGAGCCATGATTTAAGCAGCTGTTTGTAACTAATTAAAGCTCATCCACATGCTGTAAACCGGACATGACTGAAACGGCTAGAAATAACCCAATCGTCATGTATTTACTGCTTACACATTCTAAATCTTTAAGCCATGGGCTCTTTCTTTAATATGTAGCAAATTGATTGGTGTGTTTGTCAAATATTTAAATATGCTTTAGTGTCATTGTATAATTTCAGTCAGACTAAATTTAGTTAATTCCTTATGGGTTTACTAGATGCAGTGCCTTAATGGCACAACTTGCATACTGTGAAACAAGGCGTTGCTGTGGGGGTCTTATCTGCAAGGGGCCCCTCAAGCTAAGCTCTGCTCAGGGCCCTATTCCACCGTCGACCTGCTTTGCATGTGTAAACACATCAGTGTCTGTAGTTACCTCTTCCCACTGCTGGTGGGAATCTGAAAATGCCTGTGTGTTCTAGTCCACCACTGACTTTGAATTATTACTCGATGTCTTTCCTTTTTTTTTTCCCCCCCAGGACTATTTGGCACACATTATCGATATGAGAAACCTCCCCATTGGACACGAGCAAGTAATGGCTTTATTTGGAAACATCGAGGACATCTATGAGTTCAACAGGTAATATATTAATTAGCCTTCCCGGTTCTGACAAACATATAATATCCAAAATATTTTTACGGTGAGGGAAAGTTAAAAATGTGCATGGCCACATATTAATTACTCTTTAGACTCACTGTAGAGCAGAAGAGCGAGTGGTCAGTCGCTGGTGACGTTACGGTGCAGATTACGTGGCTATGGATGATAAGCTGCAGTTAGATTATGCAGCGGATGAATGTTGTTTATTTCTACCCATGATTCATTGTTGAGAAGCAACCTGATTGACTCACCACGGGAGAGGCTGCGGTAAAGCAGTGAAAGCCATAGGAAGGGGTTGTTGCAGCTGGCTTTACGTTACATCATCTCGTGTTGCTTAATGTGTTGCACGGCCAAAAAACACACTTAAAGTCTTATTTCCTCATAGGGATGAGCCTTTCTTTTAATGCCAAGGCTGTCAAAGCCTTCTCAGGCTCAAATAAGGAAGATTAAAGGTAGTAGTTTGACTTTTTTTTTTTTTATCTGTTTCTGTGATGAAATACTTATAGCAGCAGGTGAATACCAGCCCTGTATTTGCTTTAGAGTTGCAACACAGCTTGTGTGTAGGAGGCTACCCAAAAAGGAAACCAGCGTTCTGTGTATACAGTACCATGTCCGGTACCGTGTAAGGTACAAGTTGTCCTCCATTCCAATAGTCATCAGTCCATTTGAAGTGTTTTTAAACCAATCCAAAAATGGTAAACGTGTTTTATCCAGGCATTATAGTTCTTTGTTGTGCTAACCCCTGCTGTAAATTTTGTAATCTAAACTATATGTCTGCGTGAACAAATAACACTGTTTATATAATACATTTCAACACCAACACACTTCTCACTGGAGATTTCCACACATTTGTCTGTACCTGGCTTCAGGGCAAACAAGTGCATCTGCTGCGCTCTGAAAAGCCTCTGCTGCCACCTGCTGGTTACTTTAGTTATAGTCATGAAACGCACATCACACCACATGCACACTTATGTAATGTGTAGTGGGTATGCTTGGACATAGAGCGTAATTCTGACACATGTTGAAGTGTTGGCGGTTTTGTAAAACATAAAAGACAAAAAACTTATAGCGATAATCAATTTTGTTGAAGGACGGTGACTTAACGAGGGGAAATGAAGGGGCTTGTAGTTCAGGTTAATAAGTAGTGGCAAATAACTCTGGGCCCAAACAGCAGAGACTGGAACAGATGGAAAAGTTAAAGTGCATAGATGTAACTGATAGAACTGTATAAAGCTTTACATTTTTGATCAAATGGATTTATTTCAGTGAACTGCTACAGTGTTTGGACATGTGTGAGAACGACCCTGTGGCTATCGCCCACTGCTTTGTCGATAAGGTGAGGAAAACCTTCTAAAAACTAAAGCTATATTAAATTGAAAGAAGTGAAATAATGCCTGACTTGTGTTCCCCCCAGAGTGAATATTTTGAAATCTACACCAAATACTGCAACAATTATCCTAAGTAAGCATTTTGAATTTTTTTGAATTTTCATTTTATTCTTTTTTTTTTTGCTTGCAACATTCTTAAATGAGATTATAAATGCCATTCTTTGCTTCCCCCAGCTCAGTAGCAACACTGACTGACTTCATGAGGAATAAAACCTTGGCAAAGTTCTTCAGGGATCGGCAGGCCGCTCTGAAATGCTCTCTACCTTTGGGTTCTTACCTTCTGAAGCCAGTTCAGAGAATCCTGAAGTATCACCTACTCCTGCAGGTAAAGGACATCCTCACTGCTCATTATTCTTTATTTTAAACTTGTAACAAGGCTTCTAGATAATTTTTTTACTTTAAACCACCTAATGCATACTATACATTGCCATCATGTGGCCCTATATGCAACTGAAAAGCAATAAAATAAGAATAAATCTCTACAATATTTGCTTAGGACATTGTCAGAGACTATAACAACTGTCTTTGACTCCTCTTAAAGGAAATTGCCAAACACTACGACCCAGACGAAGAGGGCTATGAAGTTATTCAGGAGGCGATAGACACCATGACTGGAGTGGCCTGGTACATCAACGACATGAAGAGGAAACATGAGCACGCCGTCAGAGTGCAGGTTAGAAGATACAGCAAAGCTCACGTGCAACAAATAAGAACTTTCCATTCATTTCAGCTTTTTAAGAGGGAAAACATGAGCTTTCCATGTATTTGATATTTATTTTTGAATAGTTCTGGGCTTTTTTTACACAAGTGTTGCATAAGTGTTACCTGTGGCCGATATGAAAATCCCATTTGCAGAGCTTGGCTAAAAATGTTCTGTGTGTAAACTTTAGTTTTTTTTCCTTCATAAGGAGATACAATCTCTGCTGATCAACTGGAAGGGCGCAGACCTGACCACCTGTGGGGAGCTGGTGCTGGAGGGCACCTTTCCCGTGCTGAGGGCGAAGAACACCCGCACGCTCTTCCTGTTCGAAAAGATGCTCCTCATTACCAAGAAAAGAGGGGAACACTACATCTACAAGATCCACATCTTGGTAAGAGTTTTGACCAACTTTATTGGGATTAGTGAGAGAAGAAAGTGAAGAAAACTGATATTTGAATGTGACAGAAAGTTAGAAAAAATGTCTTGTTTGGAGGGAACTATAATTGCATATAATTTCTTGGCTCAGTGTTCCACCCTGATGCTGCTCGACAACGCCAAGGATCCTCTTCTCTTCAGCGTTATCCATTTTAAGCGTCCCAAGCAACCCCACACGGTGCAGGTAACCGGAGCAACGCTTTTTGGTTAAATCCTTTAAAGCCTGTGAAAGGATTTGTTTTTGAAAGGTAGTATGCAAAACAAAGAATTTAAGGATCCAGGACAACTTCAGAGTAGCGCATGCTGCTCCTGTAAAATTGAAGCCTCGTTGCAAACATATTCATACCCCTGAAACTTTTCACATTTTGTCAGAATACAACCGCAATCTTGTGTGTTTTTGTCAGAGGATTGTTTTGTAATAGACCAACACAAAGTAGTGCATAACTATGAAGTAGATGGAGAATAGCTAATTTATAAAGTTTTACGAATTAAAGTCTGAAAGTGTGATATGGATTAGTCCCCTTTACTCAAAGGCCACAACATCCAAGATCCAGTGGCACCGATTTAAGCCAATAATGATATGCCATATTAATATAGCTGTTATGGCTGATAACCGTAATTCACCTATATAACTCATAATTTCTATAGGTAAATTGCAGGTATATATCTACCTAGTTTATACATTTACTAATAATTATTTCCCTAGCCTTTCGACATTGTGAAAAAAATACGACCACACGGCTGACACTGCTTTTCAGTCAAACATCGCCTTGTGTCACCATCACTGTTACTTGACAAAACAAATACCGCATTCATAAACGGCAACAAGATGCAGATAAAGATTGGTTATTAATAATGGGCCATTTTTACTTATTGGAGCGTTACCGATATGTTGAAAAATGTCTGACATCGGCCGTTTAACGATGTCGATGCTGATTATATGGTGCGTTGCTACACATCAGAGTATGGCCGTCCACCTGAACAGACAGACCAGAGGAGGACAGCGTTAATCAGAAAAAACAGCCAAAAGGCCCATTTAAAACTTCTGGAGTTTAAAAAAATAAGACATTTTGAACAAAAGTCTAGTCAAAACTGGGTCTTTCAGCAGGAACATGATCTAAAATATATGGCCAAATGGACACCAAAACGGTTTGGCAGAAACAAAATCATTTTGTGGACTTGTTAGCATTCAGGCTTAATTCCCATAGAAAGCTACAGACCTTCTAGAGAGATTATTCAAACAGAAATGGTCAAAGATCGCTCTCTCTCTCTGTGAGCTGCAACCTTGTAAACACATTATAGGAGGACTGACGTTCTGTGCGGTAGGACTAAGTCCGGTGTCAGCAACCTTTACAACCAGCAGAGCCATTTATGCTCTCGGTCCAGCTAAACAGATTTTGTTTAGAGCCACAAAAGTTACACCGCTCTTTGAAACAAGCGCTTGTTTTTATAGTATACTATAGGAAATGTGTTTAAAAATTTTTTTAATTTAAGATGAACAGCTATTATTTCACCAACAGTATTTTTATGTTTAGGTTTAATACATTTTATTCAAATGGACATTTGATTTTTATAGCAAATGGCATCAAAATGATGAAAAAGCAAGTCGGTTTGCAACCTATTAACAAAAAGATATTTCATTTATCTCTAGTAAAATATTCTTTCATCATTAGTTTATTTTTTCTGGAAATGTTATGCATATATTGCAGAACTAAATGCATCCTAAAGCTATCAATTTTAAATTACCTTTACATGTAGAAACATTGACCATTTTTTCCCCCCCTGCATTTTTTGGTCTAATTTTTTTTTTAAGAGCCAAAGTATGATATTTTATAAAACATAATTATTTTCTAATGTGGCATACCGATCCATGCTATCAGGCAAAGTCTGTCGAAGAGAAGCGTCTGTGGGCCCATCACATCAAGAGGCTCATTCTGGAGAATCACAACACCATCTTACCGCAGAAGGTAACGTCGTCCGTCCGCTGAGCAATTCCTTCCATCCACGCCAGGAGAGTCTTTAACTTATCCATTCTGTCTCTGAAGGCGAAAGGCGCCACTGTGGACAACTCGAACTGTAAGTGTTGCTAACGGAGCATCTCTAGTTAAGTCGGGGGGGGGGGGGGGGGGGGCGTTTCACCGTTGCCACAGCAACCAGAAGATGCAGCTAATAAAAAGAGAGTGGTTGCTCATGTCCTGTGAACAATATGGAATGCGTATTAATTTCCCAAGATGCCCTGGCTTATAGCCAGCCCATCCATGTGAAGAAAATGGCTTTTTGTAATTGCAGCTACGAGTGTAATGACATTTCCTTCCGTTCCGCACAGATTCTGGAAAGTACCAGTACAGTCCAGAGAGGACGATGAAAGCAGAGTGCTGCCAGAGTGACAGCTTCCATCTCGGAGGACGAAATGGGAGAAGAAGATCCGGTAGATTTATTTCCTCCATCCATCTTATCATGCATCTCACAGTTCTTCCGAGTTTTTATTTTTATGCTTTTATATATTTTATCCTTTCAGAACCAGCTAAACAAATCATAAAAAGCACAAACGGTGGGTACCTCATCATCTTTTTTTTTTATTTTTTTACTTGTAGATGTTCGTCCACATTGTGGCTGCAGTCCAAGGTTATTTTGTTGGATAAGAGCTGCTGTTCACGTCTTCATTGAACTTCTGCTTTGTTCTCCTTCAAAGACACCTGGAAAACATTTCAATGGAGACGCACACTCACTCCCACTCCACCTCGCCCATAATGAAGTTAATTATATGCCGCTTCGGTCGAGGCCTTTTGTCACACACGGGCTCTTCTCGGTACTCAAATTGGGCCCCGCCCGTCAGATCTGTGTGTCTTCCTGTTTCATTGATTGGTCATTAGAGCAGAAAACATCTGCATCCCTATTCCCCGGCCTCCCTCGCTCTCTGTCCAGAGCGGTTTCTCCAGACGATGTAATGAACCAGCCATTTTCATGTCAAACCTTCTCTTCTGGGTATGGCGGCGGTTCATCACTTCCTGGCTAATTGCATCATGTTCAGTTTAAGCCTCAGAGAACGAGATGGTACTTATCGGTATTTACCTAATCACAGGGCCTCCCTCGAGTCTGCAGCGGACTAAGTGCTGCGTGCATGTGGAAGGGGAGATTGTCTCCTTATCCCTAAATGCATTTAAATTTTGGATATTATTGAACATGATATCTGACCTGTTATTGATATTCTCGTTTGTTTTTGTTTTTTTCTCTCTCTGTGCCTTCGTCTCAATCTTTGTTCACTGTGCAGCTGTTTTGAAGGTAAGTTATGATTATCCACATTGGGCCTTTACTAAGCCTTGGTAAACTTTGTATTAGGTAGTAATGTGCTTTACTAAGGTTACTCAAACACAACACTGACAGTTGATGTAAAAAGCATAACACACCCTGTTAAAGTCCCAGGTTTTGCTGATGTTAAAGGGGACATATCATGCTTTTCAGCTCTTCCTTTTCACATTTAGATCAATCAGTCGTGGTCTATATGAAGTGGAACTGCAATGTTTTGGTCTAAATTCCTCGTTAATTTACCAACTCGATTTATATTGCCTAAAAAGAATATAAAGATATCTACACAGCATCTGGAAAGGCTACATGCAAATTTGCACAACAAGATGTATTTAAGGGCTAAAAAGGTGGATTTTGCATGATTTGTTCCCTTTAAAAAAATGAGACCATGATGAATTATTACAAAACTTTTTCCTCCTTTTAATGTCACATGTATCCTATAAAATTTATTGAACAACAAATAAAGCTGTTAAGAGGGAGAAAATCATAATTAAAAAGGATGCAAAAAATTATTGCTGCAGAAGTATACACAACCTTAATGTAATATTTTTATTTTGCGTATCCTGTGACGCAACGCAAGTTTATCATTCAGTGCTGTTGAGTTCACACATGCTATAACTAATAGGAAATCAGATCATTTTGAAATACAATTCAACTGTGCTAGTGTGACGTTGCTGTTAGTCACATCTTAAGCTAAATGCGTAGTTTGCAGACAGGTCACAAAGCATCTCATTGTACAAGTCAGGGGAACAGTGAAGTAAACATAACAGTTTCATCTAAAAATGGATGAAAAGAGAAGTCAGAAATGAAGGCTGTGGAGATTTCAACAGCAACATTAAAGGAGCTGTTTATTATTTCCCACTTATTTTAGTTCTTCTGCGTGGCAAACAAAACATCCAGGCCTCGCTAAAATCTACAAACACCTCGAAGAATGTGTTACTCACACTGAAACATAAAGGTGGCAACATCTTGCTAAGATGTCATTAGAATAGCCACAATGGGCAGTATGCTTGTACTGTGTAGTTGTCTTTGCAGCAATCCCTCATACAGAGCGTACATGTAGCGACAGTGGAGAGGAAAAACTCCCCTTTAACAGGAGGAAACCTCAAGAAAGACCAGACTCAGTGTAAACGGCCATCTTCCTCAACAACAACAAACTAAAAAAAAAACACAGAAGCACTGATCCAGGAGTACTTTCTATGTGAATGAAAGATAAATAGCAGTAGCTTATTTAAGCCCTGAGCCAGTTTCCAGGTGTAGAGGATGAAAGAGAGCACATACAGTAGAGCTGGATGCAGTAAAAGCTCAGCCAACAGCCGTAGCTTGGAAAAAAGACAGGCTTAACCACTGAAAGACAGGGCCAAGCCATCATCTACAGAAAGATATTGATACCAGTAGCTTAGGCGGTCACACTTAAGCAAACAGGATATTGTGGCTTTGGTTTTTCTTTTAATAGAATTATATATTTTCCCCATCTCTCAATAATTTTTGTTTGTTGTCAGTTGAATGACATACCACTTATGTCACATTAAATGTGTAAAAGGTTTTTAGTTTCTTCCTATGGTCTCATGCTTTTGGCATCACAAACTGGCATTTTTAGCAGGAATTCAGACATCTTTTTTGTAATTGGAAAACGTCTTTAACTGTATGTGGAAAAAATAAATAAAGTCTAAGCTTAAACCTCCCAGAGCATACTTTCATTTCCTAGCCAACAGAAATCATATTTCACCTGCTGCTGATAGACGACACGTATCACTGTTTCCAGCCTTGCAGTCGCAGGACGGCTGCAGCGCATGCTTTGCAATAACGAACCACCTGTCTATGACTTCACGCTACAGCACGCAGACAGTGAAGGCACACTGCTGGGGGACAGGAGCTCCCTGCAGCCAGCCGCTAGTGTCCGCACCCTGACCGCCTGTCTAGGCGAGCCCCCGGGTGAGAGGCCGTGTGTGGAGGATCTGGGGAACTCTGTGGAGCAGCTAAATGCAGCTGACAGTGACTCTTCACACACACACAGAGAGGTGGAGCTGGAGCAGGAGAAGGTTATAGAGGAGGAGGAGGAGGGAGAGATTTGCAAGGAGGATGTGCTGATGGGAGACGACCAGGTAGCCGACTTTGCCAGCTCGGTGCTGGCAGCCATCTCCTGCTGGCATTATAGAGCCAGGGCTTTGCTTTCTACTCACTTCACAACGGTGAGGGTTTTCTGCCACCCACGGGCTTTTCCTGTTTCCCGCTCCGTCCCAATGGCTCACCAGAACTAACACACCACTCCTGTCTCCCACACCGGCTCTCATCGTCCATCCCTCTTTTTTCCTCCTTTTATAATACAAATCGACCTAATAGCCACATTGTCCACTCTGAACGCTTCAGTGTACATAAATGGTTTTCAGAAATAAACCGTGCATGATTTTTGCTTTTGTTCTGTTTGAGTTTAAATCCTTCCAGTTTGCATCTGGTTTTCGTTTGTAATTTTTACTGCATGCATGCGTGCATCCCATCTGTGTTGTTGCTGCATTTATTAACTCTATTTATGGGTGCATGACCTGTTGGTAAGACCACGTCTGCATTTGCATGACAGCAAATATCATAATATGCTCTGTTAAATGTTGTTTGACTTCAAAGGTTAATGTATCCATCTGATTAAACATGATTAGAATAGCAGGGAGCTTTTCTCTTTGATAACCGTGTTACTGAATATTTTCCCTCTGAATTTGTCTTTGTTGGGGTTAATTGTTATAGCCATATTGTTACTGAATAGGAATGAATAAACATAGCTTGAGCGGAGGACTTTCCTTTCATTGTAGATTTTGCAGTATTATGTGATATTTTGGTATTTTTAACATTTTAAAACCAAGTGGTTTCATATTTTATCAAAATCAATCCGAAGGAGGTATTCTATGCCTCTTTAAAATTGCACAGTCTCTAACAATCAGGAAATATTTCTGAAGATTTCTTTAAGTTTGTTATGATTTATGATTTATTCTGATTTAAAAGCAAAAAAATCAAGATTTTAGCAGCAAGCATTATTAATCACTGACTGAACAGATCTACTCTAAATGCATTGAAGGCAAAGAAATGCGTGATAGATGCTAAACATATTCCACTCGATCAAAGGGGGAGTTTTAGCTACAGAATGAATAAACATTTAAAATGTTAAATTGTTTAATTGTGTTGTGTTCTCTTGGGACTTGTTGTGATACTTGATCACCTTTGAGGCAACAGAAAAAGGTACTGAGATTCAGGATCAGCCTTGATCCGTCGGCTTTCAGCACCAGAGCCGCCACAAAGGAACTGAATAAAGTCTCTTACTGTGTTAGATGTGACTCTTTACTCTCGAAGAACCAATGGTTGAATTGTCTGAGTGTCTCTGCTCAGTCAATCTCGCAAGAACTTTACACAACATTAAAAGGGCCCTGAAAATATGAAATAAAGTATGCAGTTACAATTATACCAGAATGTTATGGACAGCTCGTACAATACAACGATTTTAGCTAAATAGGAGGGGCTTCCTCTCTTCTTGCAGTTGATTTGTCAGATCATAAAATCTCATTTTAGTTACTGATTCACTGTATCAAGTGATTGATTTCTAAATTAAAAAGGACTCCTGGGTTTTGTTTTGTTTCTTTGATTTGCTTGTGTTCTTTGGTTCATTCCAAAAGGGTCAAGCTTTCTTTTATTTTATTTTTTTAACCACCAGTCATCTTTGAGCTGTAGAAAATGATTTTCTCATTGATGTCTGAGGTTCAGTTCCTTGCTTGCAAACATGCCGACGTTGACTCAGAAGACGTTTGACGTGAAGCTGTGCTTTGTCCCTTTTTCAGGACGATCAGAACGAGGATGCTGCTGAGCTGAACGCTGCGCTGACGGACGAGGCCGAAGCCTGCAGAGGGGTGGAAAACAACGAGGACGTGTCTGTGAAACAGACCGTCAGCGCTCAGGTGCGCACAAAAGCCCCACATTACGTTCATGCCTGCATCCTTTTAACCCTATTCCGCGCGCATATCCGAGGCCACATGTAACACATTCACTCTATTGGAGAATGCCCCCGCAGTTGTTACTGAGCCCATTTTAAAACTCTTTTCACTAGTTTCCATTGTTATTTCTTTGCAGAAATGCTAGACGATTCAATACTACATTAAATCTGAAAAACTGAATTCCTACCAAATAGATGCCCTTTTGCCATGAGCAGAGGTGAATCAACCGTGCATGCTGCAGATTTATTGTGCTGGAAATTAAAGCGACGTGAAAAAGTGTTGTGCCATGGTCAGCACTCCCACTCTGCAGCTTTGGCATCTGAGCTGAGTGAATCTTATCAATGGTAAACAGCTCCCAGCTGCAACTTCACATGGGCAGGCCACATCTGGACACAGATTAACAATAGCACAGTCTAGGGTGACGTCAGCAGGATGAACACCAGAGGAGGCTCAGCCTAGCTAGCCGGTGATAATTTAAACCGTCCAAGAAGAACTGAGTATACCGCACGTTTATTTTTAGCTGCAAATCTTACCCACAGACACACAGCGGCTTGTAAAAGTATTGATACATCTTGAACTTGTTCACATTTCGAGCGTGGTCTTGCAACCACAAATGTGTTTTTAGAGGGATTTCGTGTGACAGACCAGCAGGAAGGAACATAAGAAACAGTTTTTAAACGTTTGACAAATGAAAATCTGAAAAGTGTGGCGTCCAAATGTATTCAGCCCTGCTGAGGAAATGCTTTGCAGACGCACCTTTTATTGTAACTGCAGCCGCGCAGGTCTTTTAGTATGGTTATTTATTTACTAGGTTTGCACATCTAAAAAATATATCTGGCACACCCTCAGAAAAATAGTTTAAGATCAGTTTTAATAGAGTAAAGGCCCAGATCAAATTTACAATCACATACGTTTTTATTAACCTTTATTCATACAGGTCATCTCATTGAATGGTAAATGGACTGAAGTTACGTATATAGCGCTTTTCCAGTCATGCTGTACACTATAGCCACATTCACCGAGTCGCTGTCACTAACACGCACACATTTATACACTGAGGTCCAGCTCGGTAGGCAACTTGGAGTGAAGTGCCTTGCCCAGGGGCACATCGACATGTGGCAAGGGGAAGCTGAAATTGAACCCACAACCTTCTGATTGCCAGACAACTGCTTAACCCATCAAGCCACAGTCGCCACAGAGCCAGGATCTTATTTACAGGAGAGACCTGTGGAAACATGGCTTCGTTTTGATCTAAACCACTTTGCTGTAGCTCTGGCTGGATGTATAGATAGATGGATGGATAGATAGATAGATAGATAGATAGATAGATAGATAGATAGATAGATAGATAGATAGATAGCTTTATTGTCATTTTGTATGCACAAAGTGCGTACAGAACGAAATTTCGTTTGTATACAGCTTGAAAAATCACTCTAGAAATCACTCTAAATCGTGTACTAATCGGCTGGGTGGAGAGTTGGTCTCCTGCTGGAAGGTGAACTTCTGACCCAGTCTCAAGCCTTTTGCCATCCATTTTTGGTCAGAGCAGCTTATTCCACATGTTGTGTCCCCTTTAGGACTTGTGGCAAATTTCAAACAGGACGTCTGATTTTTTTAATTAGTTTTTCCGCTCTTGCATAAAAGTCCTACGATTCTATGTTGTTCTGACAGATGTTTCTTCCATCTGAGCTGCGGATCCTTGCAGCTCCTCCAGAATTACCACAGGCCTCCTGGCTGGTTTATGCAGAGCTACCTTACTTTGTTGCACATTTCTCTAAATCTGAGTATTTTTTTATTAACTGTACAGTATTATTATGTTTTTAATAATACAGCCTTTTATTTCTTTTCTTTTTTTTGTTATTATATTAACTTTATATCTATCTGCGTGCTTTTATTAGCCATTCATTTTGCTGCGTCTACACCAGAATTTCCCCACTGAGGGACAATTAAACATATTTCTATTCTATTTTAAAGCTCCTGATCATGGATTGAACAGTGCTCTGAGATGTTTGAAACTTATAGTTTTATAATCAAACTTTGCTCTACTCTTCTTCACTACTTCCTTCCTGATCTGTCTGCTGTGTTTTTGTATCTATAAAGATGTTAATTATTTAACAAACCTCTGAGATCGTCACAGAACAGCCATATTTAAGCTCAGCTTCAATTACAGACACCTTCTGAAGCCAGTTGATTTCCTTGTATTCTATTTAGGGGTGTTGGTAAAAGAGGAAGAATGCAAAGGCATGCCACAGTTTTCATTCTCAAATAATTTATTTGTAGGGGGGGAAAAACACACGTTCCATCCACTTTGCAGTCATGTGATTCTTTGTGTTTATCAGTTGCACAAAATCTCTAAAAAACTGATTAAGGATTGCGATCTAACAAATTGAAGTTCCCTGTGCGTTGTCTGGTCTAATGAGATAAAATTAATCAGGCAATATTTATGGGTCCTTTAAATTAAAGTGATTTCAGAATGAATCATTAAGCTAATAGGGGATGTAGAGTCATTAAAATGTGCATTTTCTGGTTAGATAATACTGTTATCATCCTTTTAGGTCGATGAACAGGGGCTGTATCATCTAGACGGTGTCCCACAAGTAGAACCGATCAACCCGCTGGAGGAGGAGAACTCCCACTGCTTCGAGTCGACCAAATCCTTTTCTGAGCAAGAAACTGAGAGCCCCGAATCTTTGGACGCCTCCAGAGAAACTGGGGGAGAAGAAGAAGAGGAGGAGGAGAGCGACTCGTCTGGTCTTCAGGTGGAGGAGATGAGTGCACTGACAAACAGTGAGCTGTCAGAGGAGGAGGAGGAGGTGCTTTCAGATAATAAAAGCTTTTTGCCTTCGTCCGTGTTGGACCAGGCGGGTGTGATAGCTGAGCGCTTCATCAGCAGTTTGTCCCGGCGGAGCAGTCTGGTTTCTGAGGACCAGAGTTCACCGCTTTTAGATAAAGAGCCCTTTGAAAGCCTCTCAGCGTGTTTGGACATGGAGAAACAGACAGAGGAAATGCTGGAGAGCTCTTCAGCAGAGCCACAGACCACCTCAAAGACTGCCCAGTCAGGTCTTCAGCCTGATCTGAGCGAAGGGGAACGAAGGTCCACTCTCTCCAAGAAGGATCGCCTCCTCATCCACAAAATCCGGCAATACTACGACCACGCCGAGCACCAAGACGCTAACTTCGGTATCAAGCGCAGGGAGAGTCTGTCGTACATCCCCGCCGGCCTGGTGAGACACCTGAGCAAGCAGCTGAATGATATTCCAAAGGAGAAAGTCGGTCCGGTCCACAGGAAAGGCCTCTCTCGAAACAGACCCACTTCTTGGTCCGTGTTTGACCTTCCCAGATTAGAAAATAGTAAAAACGGTGAATCTCAAAGCTCGGGGGAGGCCAAGGATCGATCCAATAGCGTCACCGACGTGTTTACAGCAGAAGAAGAGTTTAGGCCCTCGTCTGAAATGCTGAAAGTTTGGGACCTTCTGGAAACCGAGGAGGAGATCCAAGAAGGGAAGCAGGTTTCAGAAGAGAAAGTCGACAACCAAAGAGTGGAAATCGGCTTAGACGGTTTCGACGTCAAAGCCAGTACTCCCCCACCGCTGAAAGTACGAGAGCCTGAAACGAGCACTACTGCAGACACGCGCTTCGTGCCGTCACCTACCACCAGCTCCCCCACAGCGGAGTGGGCTTCTGCTCAGGACTCCACGCCGTGTACGCCCACGGCTTTACAGGGGGACGACATCTTCCACCCCAACCATTTACCCAGGAGCATTAGCTTCCAAACCACCATAGACGAAGACCAGATCCTGCAGGACATGGGAAAGATGAAAAGCAAGGTGTTCAAGCTGGCTCGTCAGTACAGCCAGCGCATTAAAAACAACAGGCCCCTCGTGTGGCAGAGGAGCCGTCAACCTGCAAACCAGGACGGTACCTGGAGTGTCGCTGCTGTTGACGAGGACAAGCTGATAAAAAAAGGTAAACACGGCCCTGTGGCACACTGCAAAAGAGACTTCCTATGACTGCTTCATGATAATGTTCTCTAACAAAACTAAGACCTTTTACAGAGGGTGAAAATTGTTAACCTGACTCCGCCAGATGGATTTGCTCCGCATATCCATCTGGAAACCTTTCGTTGAAGTAATTTTGGGAAGGGGCGAAAATACTGGTTAGCTGATTGGCCTATGTTGGTGATAGACGGGCCAAATAAACCAATCAGATCAACGAAGCATATGACGTACTAACAGAGCGATGACGAAAACACAACCACAAGCCAAGCTACTCTTGCTGCTGCAGGTAAAGGCTCGTTAGCTCAGCAAAGAAATACTCTGTAATTCCGATAAAACTTGCTCGATAGCCGCGCTAACGCTAGTTTCATCGGCTGAAGCCGCCATGTTCTTTAGACTGAACTGTCAATCTTCTCGTTGCGTCACACCTCAACCCGCCTCAAAGCCAACGCTGATTGGACGTTCGTTTGGTGAACGGCTCCAAATTTTCTTTAACGGAAAGTAGCCAGACTGATCTGCTAGTGAAACCTTGAAAGCTTGCGAGATCAGGATGGTCTCACGAGGCTAGAAACTTGTTGCTGTTGTTACAAAATGTGGAAAACGTTGCTTCTACGCATAGCTCCATTTCTTATGCAGTAAACCCGCCCCTTGTTGCTTTCAGTTTCATGTATCTTTGTGTTTTTATGCAGGTAAACCTAACTTGAGGTTGCACGTGAACGCCTGCGATCAGGACGTCATTCATGAAGCTGGTTCTCCAAGTTCTCACCAGACGCCGACAGGTTCCCAGGATACAGCGACCTCCCCACACAGCCCTCAGTCCGAGACCTTCCTCTGGCCTCACGTCCAGGAGCTGCGTTCAAAATACACGGGCCGCTCCCTAAAGACGAACTGCGTCTGCACAGAACCAGACGGCATGAAGGCGAGCCGCACCTCGCATAAGTACAGGAGCTCCTCAGATCTCCGTATAGCACCGACGGACTGCTGTAAGAAGTGTCTGACGGTAGAGGACTGGCCTCAGCAAAAGAAGCGCTCCCTGCTGTGCAGGTGGAGCTCCTTAGACCACATGCTCGGGTCGGTCCCGCTGCATGAAGTGCAGAACCTTCAGGAACCTGCGCGGACCTGTTCTCCCCGTGACAGAATCCAGGACGAGGACGGGCTCCTCCAGGACGTTCTGAACGCCACGAAGTCACTGAGTTCTGGGAAGTCCTCGGAAAGCAACCTGGTGAAGAGTTTACGGGAGAAGTTCCAGAGCTTAAGCACAAATTAAACATGTGAACTGTGCGCCGTAAACATAAACCTGGAAGTTACGTGACACTCTCAATATTTCTTCTGCTAATTTCTCCCTCAAAAAAAAATAAAAAAAAAACTGAGTGAGGTTTCGTGTATAGGGGACAAGGTGCAATAACCTTAGCACCAGTGTAAGATATAAAAGGGATGGTACGAGCATGCTGTCTTTAAAACCATATGATGCACATTTTAACTGTATTTCTCTGCACGTTACAGTTTTGTGTAACCATGTAGTTCCCCGTATCAAAAAAAAAAAAGTGACGCTTTATTGAAATGACCTAATGTTGGCTGCTATAGTCATTAATGTTAACTCTGCAAACTCAGTGGAGAGTTTCAGGAGGCGAAGAGCGACTGATTGTCAGTAAAGTCCTCTGTTCAGACACCAAAGACGGTTACATTTTAGCCTTTGTTGCGCTTGGATGCACAATGACAACAAAAAAAAAAAAATGTTTTCCACATTTTCCTGAACTGCTTGTGAAACAGTTGTTCGCATCACTGGAGCTTTATTTTTTATCAGCAAGTTGTATATTTTCATGAAAGCTATTTATATGTCTGTATATTGGGATGGTTTTGACCATGTGTAAATACCCGACTCTCAGAAACCCGTTTTTTTTTGGTTATGCACAGGTGCTCGTATTTTCAATAAAAACAGAAATGCTGAGGCTGTGATGGGGGTTTTTCTTTTCCCGATAAAAGACAGAATAGCCGTGTGATTCTGTGCAGGGTCAGCCCAAGGTTTCCAAGTTTAGTGTTTGGTTCACCAGCACAGTGTGCATGAAATTAGACCCCGGCTCAGACAAAGGCAGCAGAAATGATGAAATTAGTTAAAAAAAAAAAAAAGTTTGTTTATATAACTTTGTTATAAAGGTATTTAGTAGGTTACCCACTGGTGCGTTTAAGCATGCACACTTTTAGCTTCTTATCACAGTTTAGCTTTGCATCTGTTAGCCATTCAATTGTCAAAATTTTAGTTTTAATGGATTTTTTTACACAAGTTCATATTTTTTGATTATTTCTGTTAATTTTGATGAGTGTAGCTCACAGCTAATGAGCATCAAAAATTCACTATTATGTTCAATTAAATTTTTGGTTCAGACACACGGAAAGCCATTAAAGCAACCTACCCGGTCTTCATTAACACTCTTGCAGACCCACTGGCTGATCTCCATGTCACGATGCAGTAATTTATTAAAAAGGAGACCCATTTTACCTCTGTGATAGGTCAAAGGTGTCCTCTGTTTCATTGAAAAGCTCAACCTTCTGTCCAACATCCAAGAAATGTAGGAAAATGGGTATTTAAATATTAGACTGATGAAATGTTTTCATGGTTTTAACAAACTGAAACAGTTTTGTGGAAACTAGGAGGCTTTTCGTTCTTGTTTGGAAAATTTTAATTAGTTTCTCTCACTAAAGGCTTCTTGTTCTTGAAGGTCCTTGGGCTGGCTCACAAGCAGCTGACAATTATAAAACAACATCTGTGTCTTTCTGCTGACATATATATATATATATGCTTTCATTTTCATTACAAATTTATCTTCATCAGTTGTCTAGCTGAAATTCGCGTTTGTATTTTGCTGTATGTATGTTGGGGACACAGGGACCTTTTTTTTTTTTTTTTTTTTTTTTTTTGCTCTAAATTACCTCTACCGTGAGGCTAATGCCCATAATTCCCGAAATGGTAGAAATCTAAATTGTCAGTTTTCTGGATGTTGCTTTTAATCATAGCTTACACATTTTCAGGAGGATTTGCAGTTGCGGTCATTCTGCAAGCTTAATGATAGCCAGCCTGGGATCCATCCCAGAACTGATTTTGATGTTTGGTTGGGATCATTGGGTCACTTGAACATCCAGCTGTGTCAAAGTTTCCCTTATGTGCCCAAGCTTGTCTTTCTAAAAAATAAAATGAAATTGGTCTGGATGCACAAAAGAAATACAGGAACCACCAAGGTTCACACCTGTCAGAAACCGGAGGATCCTGGAACACCAGCATCCGTGTCCAGGGTGAAGTAAATTTAACATCTAATGATGGAAGCGTGTCAGCTAAGACAGATGCTCTAAATACAAAATCAAAACCTTCCAGTTCAACTGAAAATAGCAATCGTTGGGTCAAAACTAAGAAAACTATCAACTTTCAAGCATGGTGGCGGCAGCATCATGCTGAGGATCTGTTTGCACCACAGGGTGGGGAGAACAAGGAAGGAAGACTCCCTCCATATTCTTTAATTTCATCTCAAACAAATCAATAGCTCAAACTTGGACCAACAGAGTGTTTCAACAGGACAATGATCCCAAACATGAAACGGTCCATCCAACGACACAAAAATATATGGACTATCCCTAGAAACCAGCCGATTTGAAGAGGTTTCTGAAACAAAAGATTCAAATATCCAGGCAGAATTGTGATAAACGTTTGTTGATGGCTACCAGATGTGTAAGATTTCTCTGCAATTTGCCAAGAGCCGTTATCCAAATAAAAATTGAGGTGCATATTTGATTTTTTTTTTTTTTTTTTTTATGAGTGTGAACAACCTGTACATCAAATTCCTGAATAGTTATGATAGATTTTTGTATAATGATCTTTTGGTGTGTTGTTATTATTGTAAGCTCTTATATAGGCTCAGCTCACCCCGAACCGAATCAGACTTGGGTTGGAAATCCGCGTAAAGGCAGCTACAAATTACCAGACACCGGAAATGAGCGGCGCTATTCTGCAAAATAAAAGCGTTCCCTGAATTTGCGCGGAAGACCAATCCCTCCGTTTTAGGATGAAATGCCTCCATGTTAGCCCGGTTGTTCTCTTATTGTGAAAACACCGAGCAGAACCTGGCTCCCCCCGTCTGTAATTTCTGACTTGATGTGTGATTTTTCTCCAAAAAGAGAGGAGAGAGTTCATTACGCGCTCTCGGAGACCAGATGCCTCACCTGCAGCAGGTCTGCTCCGGTGCTGAACAGTTGAACCTTTCCGTTTCGATTTCCATCCTCCGGGACTGGAAGTGAATAATAAAAAGACACAATAGTCTCCGCTGTCTTAGATGAAGAATGGGCTGCGCGATTTCTGGTCTGGCGACTAAAACGGAGTTTTCACAGAAGGACGGCGGGGATGCTGCGGCCGCTGCGCGTCCCAGCGAGGAGCAGGTCCAGATGATCAAGGACTCCTGGAAAGTTATTCGAGACGACATTGCTAAAGTTGGGATTATTATGTTCGTCAGGTAAGATGGGTTTAGACTGTTTATGTTATTACTGCTTTTTTTTTTTTTTTTTTTTTTCTGTTTGAGTTTTTTTTTTAAGCTTTAGAAAAATAAGAAAGTAAATAATGATGCAATCACTTTACATCCCCTTTATTTCCCCTGGAAAATTTGGCTTTAAAACAAAAATTATTAATGATTTTTTTTTTTAATGTGGACATTTTATTAGTTTGGTCACAATAAAGAAAGAGAGGGGAGAAATTTGACTTTTTCTTCAGTGGCATGCTGTGCTTTTTAACACCGGACAGGCTTTTGCATATAGAGTATGTATAATTATTAGATTGTTATAGTGTCATATTCAATGTTTCAAACATACTCCCAATGTGACTATTACAGAGAACAGTTAGACAAAAATGCACATTCAGACTGTATTTAATCAGAGGCTGGAGGTCATGTCTACATGTTGTATTTCTATAGATGTATCTGCAAAATGAGGCAGAGCTGCTCATGTCTGTGATTTCAGAGACAGAGACCTCTCCAGCGTCTCTCCCTGATGTTAATCTGTCCATCAAACATGTCAACTTAATGAAGACTTGATGCATGTGTATAAGGGTACTCGCTATTTTGGGCATTTTCAAATTTGGTCACTTCATATTCGACTTTGCAGCACCAATTTGTAACCACATGGGGGGCTTTTTGTACCCCCCTTGGACAAACAATGATTGGACTTTTTTATATATATATATATTCCACTCATACTCTAGGGAAATGTGGTTATATGACTCCAATAAACAATTTGCACAAGATGGAGTTATTCTTTTGGTCTGAATAACTTTTATCTACCCACCTTGTTCGTATGGAAATCAGAACTACACTAATTGAATCATAGCATCATTAAAACAAAATTTCAAATAAAAATATACAGCCAAATTAAACTACACCCGAAATTTGAGCATTTCCACAGCTATTTATTTTCTTAATTAAAAAGAAATACTTAACTACGGTGATAACAAATCAGAATTTTTTTTAAGTACATGGGTGTGAAATGGCTAGTTTAAAAGTAGGAAATGAAAATAGGAAGGTGCAAAATGCCAACGCATAGACATGAAATAGGAGTATGAATTGACAAGGAGTGAAATGACCTGGAGCCGTTCATGAAGGCTCAAGTATGGAAGGCCTTTTATTTCTGCCCGTTGTATGGAAATAGAAATCTTAACACCAATAAATGAACATCAAATTGTATTTTAAAGACTCACCATTCAGGACAGAATAATCCGATGCACGTTTTATCAGTAAAAGTATTTAGATCTTAAAGGTGCATTGCGTAAGTTCCAGAGTTTTTTTGCAGCAATCTCCCCAAGTTGAAATGACACCAGTGTTGTGTGCAAGCTTGGGAGAAGAGGTAAAGCATCTACCACTGAGACTGCATAGGTCTTTTGTTTAGAGCGGTTGAGGTAAGAAACTTATATATTTTGAAGTTAGCCCGTGTCTTGCTAATGCATCGATTGAGGAAGAGATTGAACAAGGTAGCCAGGTGATCCCGCAGCACGTCACAGCCATGCGCTTGGCCAGACAATATGACCTGAATCACTCTCTCATGAAGTGAGACTAATTGAGCCTATAGAGGCAACTGTAAATAGAGGAAAACTACTTTCACACGTCGGGCTGTCATAAGGGAATGTATGGAACAGAACAAAATCATAATATTTAACCTTTAAACTTGTGTAACGCTCCTTTAAACTGGAAATGATTAAAAACACTCTGGTGTTATCAAGAAGGCTGACTCATACTCATTGTTCAGCATCACTACAGGACTGTGTTCTTCAGAATCAGAATCACTTTAATAATCCCAGAGGGAAATTACTTTTGTTACACGCTCCAGATATACAAACATTTATATATATATATATATATATATATATATATATATATATATATATATATATATATATATATAACCGAATGAAGTGATAGTGACTTGTGCAAGAACAGTGCAAAGAATGCATAAATGTCAGTGCTTACAGTGCTTACACTGTGCAGAACCTCCATTGACTGGCCATGCAAGCAGGGATATATAAAAGTACATTTTGTTTGCATTTATTTTTGAGTGCACAGGCCACCCTCAGCAGGAATTGTGTGCTGGGCAGGGAGCCATGTCCCCCAAGTGAAAAATCACCACTAATATCATGTCTGTTCCATGACAAAGATGCACAATGAAACCTTTCCCAGACAGCTGAGCGAAACGTCTCCTCTCTGTGCTGACCACTTGACCTCACAGGTCTGTAGAAGGTCTGTGGAGATACTCTGTGATGGTGCACATGTGCCTGACCTTTCACAAGCCAAAAATGTACATCCTTCCAGCTCACTTCTCTGACCCGCAGTGTTTCATTGAGAGCAGAACAGGGGCGGTTCTAGACAGGGGCCAACAAGGGCCAGTGCCCCTGTAGAACTGGACCTGGCCCCTGTATTAAAGACATGATCCATCCATTTTCTGATCCAAAGACATGATATCAAATAAATTTCTTACAATGATATGGGCTGACAAAGATACAGTAACTGATTGGTCACTTGGACCAATTGTATTTTTTACCTTTGCAGTTTTACACTAACAATAATTTAAAAATTAAGCTGTTTCACCTTTAGCTCCAGCCATATTGAGACAGGGTGACACATCTGCAATTTGTAGTTCCAGAGCCACAATTGGCTCTTTGGCTCACTTAATATGTTAAACAATGAAATATTGACCTGTTTACGTTTTTTTTCCCCAGTCTTTTGTTCTGTGTCCCATGGGAAGAAAAAAAAACACAGGCCCCACCTTGGCCCCCCTGCTAAATTTGGTGTAGAAACGCCACTGGAGCAGAAACCTCATCCTCGTTCTCCTCTCTTATCTCCCACATCCTAACATGATTACACGACATTACAGAGCTTCTGGTCTGCAGTAATGTTAGGGAACTAGTTGAATTAGCCATCAGAAAAACTAATTTCTCTGTTAGTATGATGACCATCATCCAGGAAAACATTTTTGCCTCTCAGGCAGTTTGCTGGAAAACTCAAGGATGATAAAGTGATAAAGTGTGAACCCGTGGCTTAAAAGGACATCAGCTGTATAGTTTAAAGACAATTATCCCATGCAGCTAAAGGATAATAGAAGAAGCACAGAGCCAAACCAGGGTCACGACATCAGATCTCAGCAGCAGTCTTCTCTCTGATTTGAGCATGCTGTCTCTAGCTACCTCCCAAAGAATACCCCTCTCTTAGATTTATACAAAACGACTAAAGAGGGGATCAAAATGGTCGTGAATAATGCATAATTGGACTGAATGCAACCGTTACGCGAAGCCAATTAAAGTCCCACTTGAGCTATTTGGGGGAGCAACGTTGTCTGCATATGTTGTGAGAGCGTGGGCTCTCTTGTCCATGAGAGGGACAAACAGTAGTGGAAAATAACGAGAGCTCTACGCGCTGCCGGTCAATTTACCATTTCCTGGTGCACTCCACAAATCCAGCCTTCAGGAAAGGGCGGGAAGAAAAAAATATCTAAAGATGTAGAACGTTTTCTGGTTAGATATGAGAGCAAAACTGTCGCTTTTCAGGCCAAACAAAGTTGTAAACTCTCCATGAATAAATCCATCAAATAACTAAAATCTACATCTCAAGCCATTGGTAACGTCCATTTCCAAATTTTCATGTCAAAGAGCATATATTGTCTCTTTTTAGCCGAATTGCTAGCAGTGGGAAATTGTCTCTCTTAGACGATGTTCCTTAATTTGCTCTGTTTTTTTTAATCCAAAAATTAATAAAAAGAAAAACATTTCATTCAACAAATCTAACCTTAAATCTGGCACAAAAACAATTAAAGGATCTGATTTTTTTTTTCAATAGCCCAATTTTGCAGAAAATAACATTATGAATCATTTCCCTCTGTGCTGCAAATACTGTAGATGCACAAATCAGAATTTTCACTTAAACTGATGTTTGTCACTGAATGTACTGTTGCAGCTGAGCTGAGTGACAGAAAACATGACCTCCAGCAAGAGCGCTTTAAGCAGAAACATTTGAAAAGATCTTAAATTCCCCTGCAAAAAGGTAAATCTGCACCGGGCACAGCAAATCTATGCTGCGCAGTAAATAAAATACAAGCTGAACAGTAAACAAAATAATAATAAACTAAGTTATTTTGTATCATTTCGCAACTCTGGTGAGATGGTATTCCACGGCCCCATAATTGGGCAGGTGCTGATCGGAACGCACCATTGGTTGGTGGGTGGGGCAGACATTTTTATAGTTGCCCAGGTTGTGGTGTGCGTCTTTGTTCTGGGCACCGTGTCAGAAAGAATGGCCGATCTACCCTGAGTACCAAGCTGTTACTCTGAGTAGTTCTACCTAAATCTGTCGTACTCTGCGTTTCCGGCTTCAGAACAGGTGATATCAATCAGGTAACTAATCACGGCATCCGATCAACCATGAGTTTGAACGCAGATAACGTGATTCGCCATGGCAACGGCAGGAAATAAGAAGCCGCGAAGTGCGAATTTCCCGCGAGTTGGAAATAGAAATCTTCTGTGAAGGCTTGTGGAGAATATTAAACCATAAGAAACAACGCTGTTGCTGCTGAAATAGCAAGTTGGCGACAGAGAATAGCTGAAAAAGTCAACGCATGAGTGATATGAGAGATATTTGATGGAGAATTACAGCTGTTTTCTCACACTTTACTCTTTCAACACAAAAGGGGGGGGGGGGGTAGGCGTGTGATTACAAAAGGACATGTCAGCAAATCATGATGAAGTATGAAAATACAGTTTAATCAGGTAAGATTAAGTTACAAGATTTCTTATGTTTGATGGTACTCAAGTACTGCATTAATTGGCTATATTCAACAAATGCAATTAATGATGGGATTGTCGGAGTTATTGAAACTGATATGTTCGTCTTTTTGCCAGCATTGTTCCACCATCCTTCTAAAAAAGAGTTCACACTAATTTTCTTGTAGGTGTTTAATTTGTGCCAACCTCACCTTAAATTACTCATATAGATTATATGTATATTTACAGCTAAAGGTGTTATTTAAGTGAAGAAATGTGCCGTAGCCCTAGCGGTAAATATATGAATGGAAAATTAGAGCTGCAAGTGCCAAAATTTGATACAGAATAAATGATTGCTTTCATTCTGTGTAGTTCTTTTATTAATATTGTGGAACTATGGAACACTTTTTTAAACTATAACTGAGTGCAACAGAAACAATTCCTGACAATGTGACATCCAACTGCCTCTGAAAGAATTTCTTCGTCTCCTACGTTATTAAAAAGCTGCCGTTGGCATAAAAACAAGGAGCAGCACAAAGAAATTGTTCAGAACTGAGAGCGTTTCCTTATTGTGTTAGAAAAGCGATGTACAAGCTGAGAATATTGAAATAAATCATCAGACGACCCCAAAGCACTTTACACTGGTCAGTCATTCACCCATTCACACCCTGATGGTGGTGAGCTATGTTAGTAGCCAAAGCTGCACTGGGGCAGACTGACAGAAGAGAGGCTGCACACCACATGCTGATGCTAAATCTCACTGCAGAAAATGTAAATTAATGTCAATAAAATAGGAACTCTGAAAGATGTTCACATCTCTGAGTTCTTCTTTTGCAGGACCCCTACTCTGAAATAAAAATATTCTATACAGCTCTTTAAAAAATCCAAGAATTTTGTCTTTTTCATGTAATCGGACTTAATCAATTTTTATCTATACGAAGTAATCTAAAATAAAATATTGCTGTAACTTGATTCTTTTAGTAAGCCATGTAGCTTGTTATAACCTCAGGTTTTGGAGAGGCGTAATGTAGCCTCAGTGTGCACGTGCGATGTTGCTCATAGAGGTCAAGTAAACGCTCAGGGAGTTTGTGTGTTTGCTCAGACACATGAAAAATTAGGGGGAACATTGCCAGTAAATTGTGTCTAGAAATTTGGACCATGGCCAAATAAGATGGAAATGTCGTGAGGGATGTCACAGAAAACTAGGAGCGTAAATAGGAGAAAAAGGAGTGAAACACAAACAGGCAGTAATCGGAGTCGGCAGTCGTGATTGAACCGTAGGGCACGGGCTGAAGGAAATGAGATTTACACACTGAAAGGCCAAATGTAAATCATGATAAACCGCTAAAGAGGAGAAAACGAGATTAGAGCGAGCCGGACCGTTGGTTTGGTGCAGGTCAGATGAAGCACATGTAGATAACAGCCTGAAGAAAATAGGCATTTCCCCGGTCACTAAATGTATGAAGGCTGCATGTAAAACTAAAGGACAAGAGGAGGAGACATTTTTCTGCGTGAAAACATTTTGGAAATTGTTATATTTTAATAATTAGGGGTAGATTATGCACAGTTTTGAATGACAACGCATAAATGCAAGAATCGTATCTTTATCAATTATAAAATGTTTCATGAAGTAAGGCGTTTCAGCTAAACGACACAGGTTGCAGCTTTTCATAAAGACTAATTACATTTCACTCTGACTATTAAGGTGGTGTGGAACCTGATTAATGAAGGATATCAATTTTTTCATTATTAATGGTCATGCCTAATAGATTTTATGTCATGATAAAACCAAATGAGGGAGAGCAAAGTGATAATGGGTCTTTTTTTCATTGTTTTTATCCTCAGCCTTATCTAAAAAACAAATGCTTTATAAATATCTTTGTTAAATTACATATATTTCAGTGCTGTTTTTAAACAGCAGAATAAACTTAATCCAAACTGGTCAGTCTATATTTGTTTTTAAATGGTCTGCACATTTTTTTTTGCATACCTTCCTCATTAGCAATAATGTCAAATTAATTTGGGGATTTCTATAATTCCTTTGAATTTATCTTTTTTAGAGCTTGACTTATAATAGTAAATCTATCTTTAATGTTTCTTAAAAATAAGAATTAGCTGCACAAGTTGGAATATACTCTGAAGTATCTTCTGTAACCAACACACCGTCAGAAATACGTAACCCAACTAATATGCTAGAGAGAAATTTTACAAATAAACCCTTTTTGTTGCCATCAAATCAGAATCAGAATTTTGCTTTTAAGTGCTTTTTACACATTTTTACAAAGAATCAGGCCGTGGCTTTGATTTTAACCAGTTTTATCCTGACCAAAGCTACTTTTGTTGTGTCTTTGGGATCATTGCCCTGCTGGAACATCCGTCTGTGTCCTAATTCAACCATCCGACTCAAACTGTCACCCTCAGATGAAAAGACGTTTGTTCGCATGTGTTGGAGCCACCCAGGAATCACCGAAGGCTCAGACTGATCATAAACTGCAAAATGCTGGAACAGCAGTTTCATCGTCCACAGTGAAGCCAGCGCAACATCAACATGGTGGGAGACCGGGTTGATCAAAAATAAACGGTTCCAATATCAGAACTGTCAAGCTTATTAGATATTTTCAGCTTTTCATATAGACAAAAAACCCCAGGAGGAAAGTTTCATCGTCCGGGGAGGCAAAACCCCCTGTGACAAGAATAATGCTTGGAGGAGGCAGAATGAGGCTTTCAAAACTTAGCAAAACTGCAGCAAACGTGGTAGTGGCAGCATAATGCTGAGGGAATGTTTCCCTGTCGGCCACATTTATGTTGCATTGCACAAAGTACTTCTTCAGCTTCAGCCCACCTCAACGGTAAGATGGATGAAACTGGGACACATCTGGTTGTTCCAACGGGGCGGTGAACCCAGTTTTGGATTCAAAATAAGAGCTACGACCTCAACCTTGTTAAAAAATGCACAGACTGTGTTTAATAGATGGGTCCATGCCTGTAAACCAACCAGTTTATATCAATTGAATTAGCATTTGACTTCTATCAAACTATTAGAATCATTTTGAGCTTGTGTGGTTTAGAGAAAACTCACAATGAGTTCAAAAGCGTCCACCTAATTCTTGTTTTTAAGAACCATTAGATTGGTATGAGCTGTGCAGAATAGTTCCAATAAATCATTTAAAGTAAAAAAATAATTAAAAAAAAGACCATTTTTGTAAATTTTAGTAGTAAATAAACTCAACAATCAAAGAATGTCTGACATTTAATGATAGTTGGCAGAATGGGAATAATTAATGTGTAATCAGGTTGGCTCTATTTGCATCTGGTGGCCTGCTTTTTAGAATCAACCCTGCAAGTAGAGAGCTTATTAATAATTGTTTGTTGTCTTTTCATTTTAATGCCAGTTTAACAGAATCTCAGAAACCCCGGCCAGTGGTACAGTTGGTGGCTTCGTTTAAAGCGAGGCTGGAAATGGCTGCAGGAATCATCTGGTCCTCCATATCCTGTTGCTGATTGCAGCGGCTGGTCTTTAAAATCAGAGCGGAAAGCTGTTGTCGTGAAAAATAATCAGAGCACGATCGCTAAAAAGAAAAAGAAAATTAAGACGAGATCTCTATTCAAAGTGGCAGCGAGAGCAAACAGTGAAGCCACTCATCAAAAAAGGATGAAGACAATGAATGTGTTCACCCTTTGCATTGTGAGTGCAGGATTACACTGTGACTAATCCTAAAAGGGTTTCAATCTTCATGATTGGGGGGGGCGCGTTTGTTTCGGTTCGGCCATGAATGTGACAGGATGCCTCACGAGGCGCTCTCAGAGGCTCACGGCTGGCTGCTTCTGCTGCTCTCGTTGTCCTGGTAACAGGTTGTTTGAGACCCATCCCGAGTGCAAGGACGTCTTCTTCCTGTTCCGAGACGTGCAGGACCTGGAGAGGCTGAGGACGAACCGGGAGCTCCGAGCGCATGGCCTGCGGTGAGCTGCAGACGCCGCATGTCAGCAACAAAAATATGCACGCCTAGATTCTGTCTCATTACAGCCATGATCTCTGAAGCCGTTTTGTGTTATAAATCGAGACAAATACGGCATGACTGTGACTTTTGGGTCACTTTTGAAGCACCCAAAAAGTCCTTTTGGGTGCTTCTGTTGTTGATTCCTCTGTTCCAAATAGCCTGAATTTAGTCAGATGGGATGGAGAACATCAACGGAAATCAGTTTTCAAGTCATGCCACAAAATCTCAATTTGATTTAGATCTGGACTTTGACTAGGCCATTCTAACAAAGGCATATTCTTTGATCTGAACCATGCCGTTGTAGCTCCAGCTGTGTGTTTAAAAGTTCACCTTCCTGGTGGAAGGTGAACTTTGGCCCCAGTCTTGAGTCCTTTGCAGGCTTAAACAAGTTTTTTTTTCTCCAAGTATTAGCCTGTATTTATCTCCACCGATCCTCCAATCGACTCTGACCAGTTTCACTGTCACTGCTGAAGAAAGTCACTGCTGCCATCATATTTCACCACAGAGGTGCTGTGTTGAGAACGATGCGCAGCGTTAGTTTTCCAGCACACAAAGCATTTTTTTGGATTACGGCAGAAAGGTTTAATTTTAGTCTCGTCTGTCCAGAGCACCTTGTTCCCAATCTTTGCTGTGTCCCCTACACAGCCTGTGGCTTCATTTCTGTTTGGTAAATATTAAAACCTAGTCAATCCTTGCCAACGATGTCTCAACCAGACTTCCATTTGAAATCATGCTGCATTCATTTCCTCAGTGTTTAATATAAAAGCAGTCTTTTTAGCTGTACTATAATTTGACCTAAGTAGAAATTGAAAGATGTTAGCTTGAAAGCAGGAAATCTTATATCAGGGCCGAACTACAGAGGTGACAATTTATGAATCAAACGTTTTACTTTTCATGGCTGTTTACTGATATACCAAACTTGTTCTGGCTCAGTGTTTTCTCACACAGCGGTAATGTGGTTTCAGGATTATTAAATGTAATTATCGCCCATATTTAGGGATGATATTACAAAAGTTATGCAACTTTTTCAAAAGGCACACCCTGAGAGATGAAGTCAACATTCACACCCGACTATACAAAAACAGAAAAGAAAAATAATTGTGTTGGAGTTTGAAAACTGCTGTAGGCCTACTTTTTTAAATAAAAGGATGAATATAACATCTTATCGTGTATATAACAATATATACACAGTAGTTCAACAACAATTAGCAATGTCATAGTTATACAAACCAGCAAAACTGCAAGTATTTTTTAGGTTTTTCAACCCCTTAACTATTAAGAAAGAAACTTCAACACACACACACACACACACACACACACACACACACACGGGCAACCAACGCGGGGGAAAGGTTGCTGCCCTTTATCTGTCTCCAATTCAAAATGTTTGACGCAGTTCTGAAAGCAGGAGAAGGCAGAGAAAAATCCTCCTAATTATGAGTGAAGGTGTGGATTGTGTGCTTTGTAACTTCTTGCAAGCCCTTCATATGAAGGAGAAGGCCCGACACAACGCAGACAAGAAAAAGAACCTTTAAAGTTTAGTCATCTTTAAATGTTACTAAATAATCTCCTGTTTCATTTGTAGCTCTCATTCCCTGCAGCTTTAATATGAAGGCGCTCTGTTGCATAAGCAGGATCTCTAATTTGTTTTCCCCCTCCCGAGGCACTAGACACATTTTCAGGCGTCGCGAGGAATGGTGGTCACTAGGGTACAGATTCCCTCTGTGGGAATTTATAGCAGCCAGATGGGACGAAACAAAACAGGACTAAAATATCCGGGAACAAAGCTCATTCACGTGCATTTAATTGTTTTGCTGCGGCGTGACGGCTCGTTTTAGTTTAAGGGCGTAAGAAGGTCTGGATCTACCGTTCAAAAGTATTCATACCGCTTAAACTTTTTCATACGTTGTCAGATTACAACCAGAACATTTATTTTGCTTGGTTTTTATGTGAAAGACCAACACAACTTAGCACAAGTAGTTTGTCTCAAAGTCTGAAAAGTATGGCATGCATCTGTACACGCCCACTTTTTATCCTGACAGCCCTAAATAAAATCCGGTTGCCTTCAGGAACCAGCTAATCGGTAAATAGAGTGAACGAGTGCATCGCTTTATCCCAGAATAAATCCAGTTCAAGACCTCGGAGGTTTGTTAGACAACACCGGAGAGCAATAAGCTTCATGAAAACCAGGGGACACAGCAGGCCTGAAGAGCCTGATGCAGCCAAGGGTACTCTGGAGGAGCTGCAGAGATCCACAGCTCAGGTGTGAGAATTTGGTCGCAAGTCTGACCTTTATGGAAGAGGACAAAGATGAAAACCATTGTTTAAAGAAAGCCGAAAGAAGTCGAAGTTTTCCCACGTGCCATGTAGGGGATGCAGCAGCCATGCAGGAGACGATGCTCTGTTCAGATTTGACCAGAAGTGACCTGAAAAATGTTGAGGAAAACTAACACTGCCCAACACACTAAAAAAAAAAAAACATGGCCACACATGATGGTGGCAGGGTCATGCTGAGGGAATGTAAAGTACGGACTGAGGGGAGACTTAAGGCAAACAGATGCTACATTTTTCAGATTTTTATTTAATAAGAAAAAATGGATCCTTTGGTTAAAGAAAGACAAGAAGTCCCATTTGCATTCTGAAACAAATCAAATAGGATACACAGAAAACATGTGGACAAGGTGCTCTTTTTTACACTGCAAAAATGGAACTAAAAATAACTAAAATGTTCTTGAAATTAGTCCGTTTGTCCTTGATTTGAGCAGGTAAATAAGATGATCTGCCAATGGAATAAGATTTATGCACTTAAAATAGGAACAACTCGTCTGCATCATCTTTTTTCAAGTGCAGTATATCTAATGATGTTATTTTAGGGCTCAAAATACTCATTCTATTGGCAGATAATCTTATTCACCTGCTCAAATCAAGGACAAACGCACTAATTTCAAGAAATTTTTTACCTATTTTAGTTCTGTTTTTGCAGTGTAGAGCAGACTAAATTTAAACTCCTTTGCCTTCATGCAAAAGGCTGTGATTGGGGAGCAGATGGCCAGCTCATCTTCCTGACACTGAAACACGGTGGTGGCAGAATCATGCTGTTGGATGCTTTTGTTCAGCAGGGACAGGGAAGAAGGTCAGAATCTATTTGAAGCCACGGTCGGCTTTTTGTAAAACCATAAATGGTACATATCCCAAGCCTCGTTCTCACCATTTCTTTTATTTTTGTTCAAAAAAACGGCGAAAAATAAAACCATGTCTTGCATATTAAAGACACCAGCAGCTAGATAAGTGGCTGAGCAAAACACCTCGAGTGGTTCCATGATCTGAGTGTTTCTCATCACTCCAACACAGAGAGGGTGAGCTGAGGCAATAACAGCCAATTAAAAGCTGAGGGCCTGGAGGTGCAGAGGGTAATGTGGCTTTTCAACAACCAATGCTCATATTGGAGGTATTTCACATCCTGCTGCTGGTAAATCCAAAGATATGGCCAAACAGATGTGACAGAGAGAGAGCGAGAGACAAGAGAAAGAACTTGACCCATCGTGGAAACCATCACACCCTGTCCTAGTGGGTGATGGCAGATGAAAAACGTAACAATAAAAGAAGAATTTGTGATCTAGCTAATCCTTTCAGCACTGATCCGTTTGTTTAGTTGGTAGTGACAGGATGTTTACGGATCAATAAAACCGCACCCCACCCACCAACACTCCTCCTCCTCCTCCTCCTCCTCCTCCTCCTCCTCCTCTCCATGTCTCAGGGTGATGTCCTTTATTGAGAAGAGCGTGGCCCGGCTGGATCAGCCAGAGAGACTGGAAGCTCTGGCCATGGAGCTGGGGAAAAGCCATTATCACTACAACGCCCCGCCCAAATACTACAGCGTAAGACTCTCCGATGGTCGAATTGAATCATCAGAACATCAGTAATATCCGCCGGCAAATCAGTTTCTAACTGGGCTGGTGTTTTTTTTCAGTATGTGGGAGCAGAGTTTACCTGTGCCGTGCAGCCTATCCTAAAGGAGAGATGGACCACCGAGATGGAGGAGGCTTGGAAGGTAATTTAAAGAAATGAACCTACTGGATGATGACCAATTAGCTCCTAAAATGTCAAAATGAGGGTCAGAAAGTCTAAATGATTAAATTGATTGGTATAGACGTTTATACGGTGTACCCTAATAAATCCACATAAACACATTTTTTTAAATTAATTTTATATTTGCAGAACTTTGATGGAATAAAGCATGACATCTGTCCAGGTCATGTGTTTTGGGTTGCTATATTTTTTTTATTTTTTCATGTTTTTCTGGTTTGTCATATGAACTGAATAGAGGAATCTGGGGCCGCACATTTGTTCAGCAGGTAGCATCCCAGTCTGGGGTCTTCCTGCATGGAGTTTGCATGTTCTCCCTGCGTACTTGTGGGTTCTCTCCAGGTACTCCGGCTTCCTTCCACAGTCCAAAATCATGACATTCGGTTAATTAGTGTCTCCAAAGGTGTGAGTGTGTATGTGCATGACTGTGTGTCTCTGTGTTGCCCTGTGATGGACTGCCGACCTGTCCAGGGTGGACCCCACCTCTCGCCCATGACCCCTGGAGATAGGCACCAGCACCCCCTGTTATCCTGCACGTGTGTAGACAATGGATGGATAGAGGAATCTGTGTCCCTTCTCTAGTTTTTGTGTCATAGGATCCCATTCATAATAAACTGCATGAATACATTGAGGTTTTTTCTTCTTTTTGCTTTTTTCTGGTGTTAAAATTACTTAAAAATATCATGTGTAGTTGTTTTCCACTAGTTGAAGGTATTTTTTTCCCGTTCTGCAAATCTGAAAACATTGCAGTTATATAAAAAATGGAAATATACTATATATTTTTTTTTCCTAATGATTTTTTAACAACTTTGCACAAAGAAAATCTAAACTGATCAGAATCACTTGCTGCCAATTATCCACACTTTAGGCGCAGACATTCAACAAACAAACAAACAAACAAACGTTTAAAAAAAAGCTTGCATGGGTTATTTCTGAAAAAAAAAAAAATATTATTGCCGCATTTAAACTGCACTTATGGAGTTAAAATGTCAGAAACTGAATATCTGCCATGTTTGGTGAGGACTGACTTAAAAAACACCCCTAAAATATGCAGATATAGAACATTTGTATGACAAAACCTTAAAGAGCATTTTCTGTGTCCAATAGACACAAAAAGGCATCATATAAAGCTGAAACCCAGAACCTCAAAATAATAACCATTTAAAAAAACATCTCAAGCAAAAAGGTAGTATTTTAGATAAAAAAAATTACTAACTTATTTTATTATAATTATTAGATACTTAAGTAGGTTGATTTAAAAAATAAAGGCCCTATCAATAAAATCTAATATTTTAAAGATTTGTCTCTTTTAACTCAATAAATATGTAGATTCTCATAGTATTGGATAAAAAATAACATGTTTGTTTAATACGTTCATTTTTAATGTAATAAATATTGAGTACTGTATTGCCGCTCTGGTTCTTCTAAAAATAACAGTGCTCTTGCGTTTTTTTTTTTTTTTTGGGCTGCCAGGCAGTTTGCTTCAGCACAAGATTTCTCATTACTTTCAAATACTGAGTAATTATTTTCAAGTAGATTTTCATTATTAGGACTCCGGGGGATCTTTTTTTTTATATCAGTAGTGCAAATGGGCTTTCATGCACATTCAGGTTTAAAGAGGTTACTTGCAGGATGGAAGAGAAAAAGAGGACAGAGGAGGGAATGGTGCCGGTGTGCTGATCCAGCATGACCGGCAGGAGAATAAGTCATTAAAAGCCTTATAGCAACTTTGTTACATTTTCAACTAAATTAGAGTTACAGACGATTTATTCTAACTTGTATTTTTCCTCTGTAGCCCTTTATAAAACTGCATTAACCTGATGATGATAGTTCTTTATCAAATTGCTCTATTGGCTGCTTTTAATCTATTGTCACAACTAACCGGATAAATGTAAACGATGTGCAGATAACCTGTGAGGAGAAAATAAAGAATAAATCACTCACACCACCAGACCTTAAAAAGACTCTAGTTCAGTAAATCATCCTAAAAAGGGAAAGTGATATATATTATATACATGCTATACAATGTGATTTTTTTTCAACCCTATTTATCTCTGTGTGAATGATCGTGGCTTATAGTCAATGGAAACCCAGAATTCTCTTCTCTGAATATTAGAATATGATATTAGACCAGTGAAAAATAAGCTTTTTAATAGAGACAATCACGGTGAGGACTGCTGACTTGACGGTTATCCAGCAGACATTCACAGATGCTTTCCACAAGGAAGATAAGAGTGCTGTATCCATGCAGTCTGTAGGAATAGGAAAGTTTAGTGGAAGGACAAAAAGTGCAAAGGCAACAAGGATAACTGCAGCTTTGAGAGGATTGCCCATTCTAAAGATTCACAAGCGCTTTAAGAGCTTCCACAAACAGGTGTGTCCGGCAGACACGTCTTACCTGGGCCAGGGAGAGAAAGGACTTGACTGTTGCTCTGTGTCTCAAGTCTTCTTTAGAGATTGAAGTTAATCTTGAATTTCATTTAGAAATAAAGGTCCCAAAGTCTGGAAAAAGGTTGAAATGAGTGCAGCTCAACAGCCCCGTCTGTGAAACTCCTGAAGTTGGCAGACGACACCACGGCCGTTTGGCCTGATCCAGGTTGGCGATGAGTCTGCATACGGACAGGAGGTGGATCGGCTGGTCCACTGGTACGGTCAGAACCACCTGGAGCTTCACCCACTGAAGACAGCAGAGATAACAATTGACTTCATGAGAACAAGCCCCTTATTGCCTCCCCTCACCGTCCTCAACAGCTTCCAGTTCGTAGGAACCACCGTTTTTCCCGTACCTGAGATGGTCCTCACACATGTGCAGGTCCAGGAAAAGGGGCTGCTACAAAAACAGTTTCTTCCCCGTGGCTGTGATTATGATGAACACTTAACAGCCAGGGTACCCAGATCTATTCGTCCATGTCTTGATCTTTGGCTTTATACATTAATATTTTGAAGAAAATCGTTTTTATTTACCTTTTTTTCTGTAAATTGTACTTTGAACGTCTTCGTTGAGAGCAAAGTCATTTTCTTTGTATTTTTTGAAGTAACTTGCTGATTAAACCTGATTATGAAAGCACAGAATCAAAGCTGCTTGTTGTTCAGCATGAAATTCCCAGTTTAGTTGGAGTTCCATGTCATCTAATCAAGTTAATAATACAAACAGGAAACCAGGAAATTTTCAAAAGCTGACATGCTATACGGTGAGGCCGATTTCATTTTCCAGCCTGACTTGGGACCTGTCCACAGTGCTAAAACTACCAGTACCTGGATCAGTGACTATGGCATCACTTTGCTTGATTGGACAGTGAACCCATCAGACCTAAACTCCCACAGAGAACCTGTAGAGTATCATTAGGAAGAAAATAGTGGCCAAACCCTAACATGCAAATGAGCTGAAGGTTGCTATTAAAACAACCCGGGCTTCCTGAAGTTATATTCATGTAAGAGGAGCCCAGACCAAGTATTGAGGGCACATCCTGTGCAGTAGATGGCCAGGCTGACTGACATGTGTGCAAAAAATCCTTTTATTGCCTTCATGCAATTTATTTTTTTGAAAAATTATGATTGAATTTGTTTTCATTAGCTTTAAATTAAAATAAAATTAAAAATATATAACTGAAATTTATACAACTTTTGAGTTCACTAGAATTTATCTATAGATCTCTCTTGTATACATTTAAAATAAGTTACACAGGCACATTTCATTCCCTTATAGAAACCCTGACTCATGTTTTACTTTTCCCCTGTGATCCAGACGATGTTCCAGTATGTGACCAGCCTGATGAAGCAGGGATATCAGGAAGAGAGCGCCCGCCAGCGCGACCTCGTAGCGTCCCCAAAGGACAGACTGGACAAGAACACAGCTCTATGAGATAATCTGTCTCAACTACAGACTGATTTTACAAACACGACAAAGAAATGTGTAAATGTATAGCGTTTCTTTTTTTTTTTGTAGTCTGTCTTTTCTACAGCTGCTCATGTCCAGTCATTATTTTCCATGTGAACAGAAAGAACTGAAATCATTCAGAGCTTTTTAACGAAAAACTTTATTTCTGAACTTAAATTCTGATTCCAGGACCAGAGAACACGGAGGGACAATAGAAATCCTGTTTGATTGGTTTGGCCTCGTCTAGCCACGTAAATAGAAAGGGGGACAAGTGTTAGTCATTGTTCTGAAAATGAAACCTAAACATAAATTATGTTGAGCAATCAAATGGATTCAGCTCGATTTATGTGCAATCACTTACTCAATTAAAAATGCCAACCCTTGACAACATAAATAAGGATTAATGAGCAAAGTCAAATGCCGGTAATGATTGGGCTCTGTGGGGTTGGCCCCAGGGGAGGCAGGCAACTTAAAAATGTACAGACTCAATAAATGGTGGCATCCCCTATATTGTACAAGAAAATAAAATAAAAAATCCTCATGTTTTGTTCTTAATCACCCTATGGCACTGATCAGCCAGGGATAAAGCATCACCATGTAAACAATGGCATCGTATCAACACAGTCGCCAGTAGGATGATTCTGAGGCTTCAGGTGAGCAGGAGGAGAGTTGAATGGGGGCTGGAGATCGCATCATCGCCAGGTGACCCCTCCCGTACCCTCAAACTGTAATGGACAGCTCAGATATCCACTGCTTTCGTAAAGAGTCCAACATTTATTATGTGGCTTTGGTTTTCTTGCTCTTGCTTTTCTTATCTTTCTTCTTAAGACCATCTATGTGAGCTCTTAGGAGGTTGGAGTATGCCTGGAAAGAACACAATACACAGTTGTAGGTAGATGAGAAGATTAAAGATGTGCTGTTAAAACAGAGGACTGGGTCTTTTGTCAAGAACGGGTGAGAGGAAATGCATGAGATGAGCTCAACGTACCATCTGAAACTTGATTACTTCTTTGGTGCTGACCTAAAATTACAGGAACACACAGTTAAGCATGAGATCATTTGGCAAAAATATCAACACAATCCAACATTAAAAAGAGGAGACAGCTCACCACTGTGCTAATTTTCTTCTTGCCATCAGAGGCTCGGATGAGACACTTGTTATCCGCCGGTTCAAAGGACTCCGGGTGGCCTTTTTTGGGCACCGGTTTAGTTCTGCCGTCGTCTAAAAAAACAAAGTGAATCAGTTCTAGCTGCTGAGAGGTCAAAGAGAGGAAATGATATACCTGTTGGCGATTTAGGTCCACCAGCAAAACTTACACTTCTTTAGCGTGATGACAACACTCCCCGATGTCCGGCACTTCTGGAAGAGCCGAGTGAGCTCTGTGAGGAACTAAAGAGTAAAACCGTTTGAGCTTTTCTTTTCTTTTTTTGCTTTAATCCTTGTATTTAACAGTGCAAACACAAATAATGAGGGAAGAAGAAAGCTATGCTATATTGCAACACAGATACAGAAAAGGGTGCTTTTATCCCTTGTGGGCTTGGTTGGTTAATACCTGACTTTTAGGTCCGAAAAGGAGTGGAAGTTTTTTTTTTTTACGCAATTACTGCCGAATTTAACCAGACTGGATATGTAAAGCTTTTCCAAGACACTTTTACCACTCTCTTAGCTAACAATACATTTATTTTAAATTTTAAAGGCACAAAGAAAGCAGTTTTTCTGGCTTATCTGAGGCTTCATAAATTACGCAATTTAAGTTTGAGTAAGAATAAAATGCTAAATTTAGGCAATTAGAATTACTTCTATTACTTTTACTAAACTTAAAAAGTATCGGGTTTTCAGTAAGTGTAGCTTTTGGTTCATCAATTTGTAATCAACTTAATCCACCTGAAAAGCTGGACAAATACCCGAACCCGTGTAAAAAAAACACACAACTATACCGCAGATATATCAGCTATTTTTAATCCAAGGACGTTTTTTTTTCTTCATCATTTTGAGCGTTTTTAATTACCAAAACTCGTCTTTCAAGTAATTTGTTGGAGCAAAAACAGATTGCAACACTGAGAAACAGTACATGCATAAAGACTTTAAACCGATTTACTTAGTGCTGCTCATATGGAGCATAAAATATCAATAATACATATTTTATACGCCTGTGGGGTAGTCTCAACCAGCTTCACTAAATCGTTAGCAGGCTGGCTAGCATCCCTAGCTGCTAAACGTGAAGCCAATAAACAGCAAAAGGAGGCAGCATTTATGCCCAACAGTCACTTCACACGAACAGAAAACTACATTACAGGAAGTCTATTTTATGTTCTTACCGAATCATTTTCGAGTAACACCATAATTTCGGCTTCTTGTCAGCTGTAAAGCTAGCTCTCTCACTGTGAGGAGGCACACGTACTACAAGCTGGAGCTCCGCCCCTCCTGCTGCGCCATCACTGGGAAGGCCTGCCGCACCGCAACACCGCCACCTATCGTCCCGGAGGAGAATAAAACAACACTCACCGAGCGCTGCCCTCTACAGTTTATCACTTATGTGTGTTTATGCTCGGAGTTTGTTGTAAAATTACAACACGTCTATCTTTTATGAATAAAGCATAAAAAAGAGCTGTTTAATTTTAAGATCCAACTAGAAAATTTCTATTGAAAATTTAGGGACGCCTGTCTGTTACATGGTACGTACTCTCTAACACCACAATGTCTTTTCCATTGTCGTTAACACCAAAAATAAACCAGTTTTAGGCTTATACTTTCAGACTCCTCTAGGAATCTGGAAACTACCTTAGATCTAAATGACTACATCTATTGAAAGCTGTTGTAAGTAATATGTATCTTAGGAATAATCCAATTTATCCATCTATTGCAGGGGTCACCAACCTTTTTGAAACTGAGAGCTACTTTATTGGTGTTGTGTCATATTAAGGGCTACCAATACTAGCATTTGAACTACAAGAGTCAGAGTTCACCTTAACTTTATAAACATATAAACTTTATAAACACCTTTTACATGCTTTGCTATAGTTATCGTCGTTTTGAAATCTATATAAATGCAAGTGTGAAGAAACAGGAAGACCAATGGAATAAAGTAAAGATGCAGCTCATTGGTAGATTGTGTCTTTTTGTAGAACAGGCTCGTGGGCGCCACATGTGATCTTCAAGTGCTACTTGGTGCCCGCAGGCACTGTGTTGGTGACCCCTGATCTATTGTCTATATCTGCTTATCCATTCTGGGTTGCAGGCTGCAGGTGCTCTACTCCAGTGGTCATTGTGCAAGAAGCTGGTTACACTGATTTATATGACAAAATCTTTAATATTGAATCTGAAAGCTTTATTTTTAAGCCCAAATTAACTTCTAACTGATCTCTGATCTGGCACCAATTAGAATATGAAGCTTAAGGTCTGCAGATGCCCCGTAAGATCTCTCAGTTGGTGGCAAGAAGAAAGCTTTTCCTGACATTTTTCAGACTTCACAGGAACTTGAGAGTACAGTTCCTCCACTTGCAGCAGTCAGCTTACCAACCACACCCGCTTTACATTTCCAGCCAATGATACACTGGATCCTGGATGCCACAGCAAAAAAAACTTTGGCCAGAGAATGTGTGAAGAACAAGTTGCAAGAAATCCAAAACCAGGGCTGCAAGAACAAAGTTATGTTATTTTATTCTTCCAGGACTGGGAGAGAGAACAAATGCCTCTTTTACATACAGAGCATGTGAATACATTTACAGTAGCAATAATGCTCCAGGATATAAAAGTGATTTATTTTGAAAGGTGTCTACTATTTTTAATGTAGGAGCCCACCACCCACACTTGCTTTCTGGTCTAAGAGTCTGAAATCCTCTTTAGTTATTATATCACCTGTAATACAGAGTCTCCTTTAAAGCTGTAGTTGGTAATCCTGTTCAGAAACACTTTTTGTTGTACTGGGTAAAATTGTTCTTCCATCCTGACAGTAGTCAATGCTTTGTTATTCAGAAAAAAGGAGCTTTGTGGAAGGCCTGTAAACTCATATCTATCCAGTGTCTATCCTGATGGCAGGTGTTGTCCAGGATTTTTGTTCATAGTTTATCTGTTGAGAACCTCGATAAATCATGCATGAGGATAATATTTAAAAAGTTATTAGATACTGTTGAGCCAGACATAAGCCATGACTGCAATGTATTTTTTTGTTTTCTGCAAGGATATGATTGCAGCTATGAGTATATTTTTTATTAGAGAAAAAGAAGACATGACAAGGTGCATATTTTTAATCTTTAAAAAATATTGTGCTGTGTTTTTCTAGAACTTCTGTTACAAGGAGGTTTCAAAACAAAAAAAAAGGCAAAGAGTTTGAGGTTGGGCTGAGCAAAAACTGCCAAGATGTCATTCTCATAGCTGCAGCTGCCATGCTGAAGTTGCCTTTTCAATCTGTTTTAGTGCGGTCTTATGTTGCGTTCTAGTTGCAGCCTGAACCCGAAAATTATTAAACTACTAGAGTCTGACTTCCCACTTGGAAAGTCGGAGAAGTGTTTTAAGGCCAATAACGCAATATGGCAGCACCTTGCATCAACAACAGTAAGCTGTGGTGAAAACATGTTTATTTTACACGACAAGGTTGTAAGATTGCATCTGAAAATAAATGTACATGTAGCAGCTGCAAGTCTGAATAAAAAAAAAAAAATCAAAAGTGGTGTTTGCATGTGGAAAGTATAGCTTTAAACGTCGTTTGTAAGTGGTACTACAAACAAAACAACAGATTTCTTGGCTGTCACCACATTGGAATTCAGACCTTTTGTTTTTTGTTTTTATTTTGAAATCCCAACTTCTCCGACTGTGTTAAGTGGAACATTGTTCACTCGGGTTTTTTTCGCCATTCCCAACTCCTAGTTCCAACTTCTGAGGTAAATGAAACGCAGCATCAAATCCAGGCAATAATGTTTGATTTTTCTGGAAATGTTAACTTAGAATTACACAGTAACAGGGTCTTAAAACTATGACGAGGCGGTGTTCAAACTTACTAAGCAAATAACTGACAGTGAAATTGTTGCTTTTTAAGTGTAACAGCTGAATTCGACTGCATATTATAAAGTATCTCCATATATTGTACATTCAAAGAAGCAATACTGGGGGGAAAAAAATTACAGAAATGTATGAGGAACTACTATTGCCTAAATCATGGATTGTAAAAAAAAATCTAAAAATTACATAAGATGCTCATATGCTGAAAATGTAAAAATATGCAAAGCTACATCCAAGATGCAAATGTTGCAATGATAGCAAAATAAATTATTTATAGTCGTTTGATAAGAACTTTAGTCATCTTGGGGATAGTGCACAGTCTGGGTTGTGCCCAAGATCCCCGAGGTGTACAGCGAATTCTGAGTGCCAGTCTCTGTCGAATGTCTCCTTCAGCTGGTGGCGCAGGGTCCTGTTGTCCAACGAGGACTGAGGACTGTTCTGGGAAATCACCAGACTCACTCCAGCTGTGGTCACAAAGTAGTCGCCCACCCAGTTGGAGGTACCTGGGTTGCAAAACAGTGTTATCTGGTCAATGACTAACTCAGTTTACCTTAAAAGAGCAGGCATCACCAAAAAAAAATAAAGCCGCTCATTACTTTACTTATCAGCATAAATTCATCTCACCTATGTATGCAACTTTATCCGTCACCATGTATTTATTATGGTTGACTCTGGAGTAAGGAATATCAGACTGATTTCCTACGGGGACGATGTACAGTTTCTGAAAAACAAACAGAAGAGATTTAAGAGAACCTAAGAGTATGATGGAGAAGTACTGGCACCTGGACAAATTTATTCTGTTTTTGCCTTTTAGAAAACACAAAATGCAGTTTTCTATAATGATTTAACTTATTCAGGAGGGAAAAAAGCTATCCAAACCAACCTGAGCCCTATGTGTAAAAGTAATTGTCCCCTAAACCTCTTAAAAGGAGGTGATGGCAACCACTATTAAGTTTTCAAGAAATCAAACAGTGAATCTTTAACGTTGTTGAAGAGGACCTTATTTCTCTCTCCTCTTTGCAGAATCATTTTAATTCAGCCACAGTGGAGGATTTTTCAGCTTGACCAACATATTTCAGGTCATGCCATAGCATTTAAAATTAATTTAAGTATTTTTGCTTTTACTAGGTCACTGCAAAGCAGAATTTTTTCTTTTGGCCTTTCAGAAGAGAACTCTTTGGCGTTTTGGCTCATTGTCCTGCGAAATAACCTAAATGTGATCAGACTGAAGTAACGCCAGACCATCACATCGTGTTTGACTGCTGCTACGGTGCTTGTTTCCTGAAATGCTGAAATATTCGTTTTGCATCAGATGTAACATGAGACACACCTTCAAAAAAGTTCCACCTATGTCTCGTCAGTCCACAGAATATTTTCCCACAAGTTTTCAAGGCTACTACAACCAAATCAGCACGAGGCCCAGGTGGAGTGTCTACAAGAGGTGCCACAGACTGTTCAAGAGTCTGTGAAGAATCATTAGGGTAATTTGGAGGAGGAGGAAGGTGGAGGGACAGCGGTAGCATGCAGAGGGCTTCTAGATTCCTAAGGAGGAGAACTCAAATACCATAGAACAGCAGCTCAAAGTCATCTCATTCCTCAGCAATGACAGCAACGTCTCCTTCAACATGCTTGTCTGACCCATGATGGAGTTTTTCCAGAGGAACAATTACACTGAGACCTCTGTGCAGAAAGGTGGAGTCCCAAAGGTGCCATGATGAATCAGGCTTAAAGGGTTTTAATCACCCAACTGATACGCCTGGCACATGAGGACAGAGCGCACCTGGGCAAACGCCTATGGCTCCATCCCGCAAAAGTTGGTGCAAACCTCACTTGAGCACAAGATCAAGGACTTTGTGCTTGACTATTACAACTAATTTAGTTTGAGAGTCACTTTCAAAACAGAAGAATCGTCTATTGATTTGTCTAGAGAAGGGCGTTATCACCAGAGTCACCATCTCTGTGATATTCTTTACCGTGGCCGTGAAATATGCTGGATAAATCAGCAGAAGTGGAGAATAGAAGCTGCTCACTCACCAGGACAGGTAAGCAGCAGCCCCCCATTAGCACATTTATGGATGATCTGATGGTGCCCACAACATTGGTTCCGGGCAGCAGATGGATCCTACACCTATGTGTAGGTGGCTAGAGGTGAGGAATGGAAACAGACCAGTTCCGCTTCTCACTAGGAGGCACACAGTTGGAGAGAAGCCATCAGTGTCTGAAAAAAGGTTTAGGACGGCACCCTCCAAGCTACCGCCAACAACTTGGTGAACTAGGTGATGATGGCAATGGTCAAGTCTGGATTGCCAGGCAAGTTTAAAGGCTAGATTTACCAGCATGGCATTTTGGCACAACTGCTTTGGCCACTGCTGCTTTACAATGGGCCAATTTCCACTGTAGAGTGCTTTCGGGATAAAGTCAGCTGCTAATTGCGGAAGTGGCTAGGCTAACCACAGACCCTGTATGGGAGGAAGAAGAACAAAGTGGAACTTCCCTTTAGTAGTCTGATATAGGAGTTTATGATGTCCCAAGGAAGAGAGTTGCTATTGTCAGCAAGGTCTCCTTGGCAGGTAGTCAGAAGTGAGAGCCAGCAGGAAATGCAAGGTTTAAGAAGCAGTCAACCAGGCTCAGTCCCGGCTGTGGTGCGGTGAGCTGGTGGAGTGGTAGCATCCGGACAACCAAGGCCTTCAGAGTAAACATAGACCTCGTTTCAGGAAGGCCCAAGGAGAGAAAATACTCCAGTTAATCCAACATGAGGTCCGATTAGGGGAGGAGGAAAACTGTGGCAGCAGGGTAGTAGGGATATGACAGCAGAGGGCGTGGAGCAGATGGAAACTGGCAGAAGACTGGAAAATATCACGGACAGAGTGGTGGAAGTCTGAGCCAAATCGGATCAAGTTCCTGGTTCAGTCCATCTAAGAATATTCCCTTTGTTAAAGCCGGGGAAATGCCACGGCAGCACCCAAATCAATCAGGGGGGCTGCTCACAACAGCATGAGACTAGCAGCTGAAGGTCAACTGCTCCAAATACCAGAAAACATCATAGTAACCACAGACCAGGCATGGTCCTGGTACCAGAAACCTCTAAGCAAGTGGTCCTTCTGGAATGAACTGTTCCCTGGGAAGGCCAAATGGAGGAGGCCTTTTCATGGACCTTACAAGCTACTCAGACCCAAACCAGAGCCTGATCAAACATGTCAGGGTCACCTGGGGAAGGATGTATGATGATGTGAGACTTCATATATCCTGCAATGATCAGTCTCTGAGTTGCACCATAGGTGTATGTTAAGAACTTGGGATTATCATCAGCATGTTTTTTTGGAACATTTGAGGCAGCAAATAGTTGTTTTCGGTCAGCAGCGGTTTTGGCCTTGAAACTTTTCCATGGATGCCATCTTGCCCGGTTTCTTTCTTATTGCTGAGTAAGGAACTAGGACCTTTACTGAGGCAAATAAGGCCTGCCGAGCTTTAAATGTTGTTTTGGGTTCCTCTTGAAAGAATCGTGGATCCTTCCAAAGCCTTACAAATGGTATTACAACCCTCTCTAGACGGAAAGATGTCAGCTTCTCATCTGTTCTTTAATTTCTTTGGATCAGGGCATAATGTGTCACTTTTGAGACCTTTTTGCCTATTCATGTTATCAGACAGGAATTGTTGAGTGATTTCCTGGCCTTCACAGGTCTGCCAAGAAGAAATCCAGGGTGTTGGATAGAAAAATGAAACTCAGTTTTCTAAAAAAATATATATATAAAATCACAGTTTATTCATTATCTAACTACAAGCTGAACACTTTATCACATAGTCATAATGGTTTGGAAAACTTTTTTATCCTAAAATACTGAGATCATAATCTGAAAACAACATAATTAATGTACTCATGAATTGTCTTTGTCTGGTGTTAAAATGTCTTTGATTGTCCGAGAGATTGAAATGTTGGGAAAAAAGAAATAAGTTAAGAAATCTTTAATGGGCAAATACAATTTCACAGCACAATATCAATCAGGCTTGAAGGAGAAATATATGGTCTCACTATTTGGACGCTGATTTGATGGCGAGGGTAGTCCATTGAAGCCAAAGACTGAAGAAAGGGCAGCATGGCCGGATTGGAGTCACGCCCGCAGCTGATCAGCATCCTGATCTTCACTTTCCTTTCAAATGCAGCCATCTTGATCGCATCATCGATGAACGGCCAGTACCTGAAAGGACTTCAGGGTGAGGAAATGAGACCAAAACCGGCACCTTTTCAAATGGGAAAAACATCTGTATTTTGACTTCACCTGTGAGGACTTTCGAAATAAGTGATGGGCAAATACTCCATGACGGCGACGTCGACAAATTTCTCAGCCTCTGAGATCGAGGACAGAAGCGCCTCCAGGTCCGGAGTCCTTGATGGAGGACAAAAGGATGGCGGAGAACCCTGGGATGGTACGCAAGTATTAAACCAAAACAACATGTGATCCACCCGACATTTTCTGTAACTTTAGGGGCAGAAACCAAACTCCCACACACTTCTGGATCACTACTAGTCTTTAACCCGTTGCTCTTGAAAATGCACAACTCCTAAAGAAAAGAACTGAAACTTGGGCAACTCACAGCAATGTAAAGGCTGCTGGAGATGTTATCCTCCTTCACCAGCAGAGGGCGCTGTTTATTGATGTTAGTGGAATATTTTTCAGGCCAGGGCTGCGGCAGGGAGCTGTTGGGTTTCCCCATCACCCAGTAGGACTGGAAGATCTTATGGAGGTCTCTTGCAAGACTGGAGCAGTTATAGACCACCACTCCCAGCTCCTTCACCTGCAGTCAAAGATTTTATTTTAGTAGTGATTAAATACTAAAAACATCTAAACTTAAACTACTCTGTTCCCCTGTAGCTGTAGATTCACCTGTGTCAGAGCCCTCCAGTCCATGTTGGCACTTCCAATAAACACATGCGTCAGGTCAACGATCCAGAACTTGGTGTGGAGGACGCCTGCCGTCAGGCGACCAAACTCTACGCTCCTCACATGAACCCCTGCAGAATAAAGCCGTCGTCAAAACAGATTACCACGACATTATCAGCGGTTACAGCAGGTTGTTCAAAGAGAGAGAGAGAGAGTAACCAGCAAACCTTTCTGTTTTAGGATCTTTAGATCTGTGGAGTTTGTCTTAACTGTGGGAACACTGGTCACCACTTGGACTGAGACGTTCCTGGAGGGCAGCTCCCCAAGTGCCTGTAAGATGTCCCTTCCCTTTTTCCCACAAAACAACATTCAACAAAGAATCCAACATTTTTGACGCATTTTAGCAATTTCGCTAAAACTCACGGGGAGATCAGTGGTGGAGTTAACATTGATGTCTTCCCCTGTTAATGTCCAGTAGAACGAGACCACTTCCACTCTGTGTGACGCTATGGAGATCAGGTCCTTCCAGGCTTGTTCCAGAGGGATCCCAAAAGTTGCATTGTCTTTGTATTTTAAATATAGAGGAATGCTTTCCACAAGGGCCATGCTGCAGGACATAGCAGACCAAACTTCTTAATAAATGTCATTACAATCAGATTTTGGATTCTGTGTAATAAATCAGCACACAATGTAGAATAATTAGAAAGTGGAAGGAAAATGATGCACCATGTAGAAACTCTTTACTCTTAAAAATCCTAAAGAGGGGGCCAAATTTGGCCTAAATAAAATCCAGTGCATCTAGTTTCCATCCAAAGGTAACTTAATTAGTAAATAAAGTTCACTTTGTGTGAAATTTCATGGCAGAATAAATCCAGCTGTTTTGCAGAGGCCTGAGAGGTTTATTTAGAGAACAAAATGCAAAATCAAGACCAAGGAACCCAGCATACAGGGTTTCAAGTGGCCTTTATTAGAAAAATTATATCATTTCAGCACCTCCTTAATCTGTGTAGGGTAACGAAGGTGGGATTTCTTCCTATAGTGATCTCAATAGATATGGCCTTTGTGGAAGACAGCCACTGTTAAAAAGAATAGGCAAAAAGAGGTCCTGTTCAGAATTTGAAACAATGTAGGGGCCCAGCAAACGTGGTAAAAGACGGTATTCTGGTCTGATGAGACCAAAGTGAAACTTAAACCCCCTAACTGTGTTTTCAGTGCAGCTCACTAACAACATAATCCTCTCAGTTAATAACAGTAGTGGCTGGACTATATAGAAAAAATAGCATATGGATAAAATAGAAATCATATTTATTGATATAGATAATTATCAAAAAATTCAAAACATATGTATTAAGTGCAGCCCTGGCCATTTTATGCTGTTGCTTAATAACCTAATTTTTAAATCAATCATTAAATTCAAACAAAACCCTTTATTCAACCAACTTTTTAACAAAACGTTAAGTCTTTTTTTTTAAAGAGAAAAAAAAAGAACACCTGCTCTAAACCCTTTGAATGTGGCAGAGCATTCCTGGGTCCTTATTTGTGATTCATTGGGAGAATGTAATGACTGTAGTATTAACCTACATGATAGGCTAGAATGCAAAAAGAAGGAAAACTGCTCTTCTATTGAACTTTTTATTGACCATTTTTCCCCTATTGAACCACACATCCATCCATCCATCCATATATATATATATATATATATATATATATATATATATATATATATATATATATATATATATATATTTATTTATTTATTTATCGAATAATCATCCAGCCCTAGTTGTGGCAGGTTTATGGTGTGGAAATGCTTTTTTTCCTTCTGGAGGCACAAGAAAACTCGTCAGAGTTGTTGGTAAGACGGATAGAGCCAAATCTATGGAGACACTGATTGAAATCCTCTTACAGACTGTAAAAGGTTGAGCTATTGTGCAAAGAAGAATGAGAAAATATATAATCATGTGGATGGGGTCAGCAGAACCATTACTACAAAAGTCGAAAGGTGGTTTTACAGTATTAAGTTAACTCAGGAGGGCTGAATATAAATGCATGCCACACAGATTTCAGATCAAGAGATTTGAAAACCGAGTCATTTGTCTTTTGCTTCTCAATCTTGCTTTACTTTTTACTGTTTCACATAAACCCCAAATAGATTCACAAAAGCGTATTGTAACATGACAAAACGGGATATATTCCAAGTGGTAAGAATAGTTTTGCAGGACCGTATGAGATGCTGCAGGGTGAAAGCTTTTAATGGGATTATTACCTGCACTGGTCCGTGAGGTTGATCCCACCTGTATCCTCAGGAAGAGTCTCATGGTTGTCAGGAGCTGCTGGTCTCTCCAACACAGCGATGGCAAGAATAATGCCGAGCACAGTCAGACAGCCCAGAATCACAGCTAATGTCACACAGCTGGTTTTCCTCTGACAAAAGTTGGGCAGGAAATGATTTTCAGTGAAGAAAACAATGATTTCCCAAAGCAGAATAAATACTTTGCAGCAGCCAACCTACCCCTTTGTTGGAAACATAATTGTCATGAAGGCTGCTGTATGTTGAGCTCATCTTTCCTTTGAAGCCCTCCTTTTTTTGTTTGATTTAAAGATCAGGAGTAAAAAAAAAGGAAAGATTTTTCCAACTTTTAACTGACAACACAGCAGCTAAATAAGTTTTGTTTTGTTGACGGTAAAGCTCAAGCAGAACAAACTCACCAGTTCAGCTGGGTTTTCACGCTCGTTTCTTCCCCTTCAGCTCTCAGCCGCAGCCAAACTGATCGCTTCGGATGTTTATTATAACTGAGCACAGTTCCTGTTTTTACTTTCATTTCAGCTTTACAGACGTGTGTTTTGCTTTGGGGGGGTCACAGAGAACAATAGGGCACAGAATTCAAATAAAACGAACAGAGAGGTTTGCTGATTAGATTTATTTGGAAAAAGAAATCATTTAATAACTTATACAAACAACACATCAAAAACTGCCTGTAAATCACAATCCAATCATCTAGGATGGGAAAACGAAACTGGACGACACATAAGATTCACTTTCCCTACAACTCTTAGGGGAAATAGGGAATTCTGCGTAAAGCAGAAGCACACTTAGAAAGAAAACCCAACAATAAAGGGTTTTGTTAATTGAATTTGTAAACAATTTTTTAACCGGCTGCCCAATGTCATCCCACAAAGCTGTACAGTACACATTATAGGTTCTTCCCAGTTGCTAACACCAGCACAATCTGCATTGATAAGAGGAAAACTAGCTTTCCTCGCTTTAAATCAAAACTCTTAAAATGCTTACAATCATAAATGGAAGAGAAAACATAATGGTGCAAACGGGCAAGATTAAGAGGTAATTTGTGGGACACAGATATGTTTAGACATATAAACACTCAGCTTAATTATAGCAGAATCATAAAATTTGTCAGCAAAAATGCTGAAAATGCTCAACAAGAGTGAACTAAACAGACGAGGGGACAATCAACCTCTAACCACGGCGCTCTGATGGAAAACTGGATGTAGAAAAATAAGAAATCACAATTTCTCATGAATATCTTTTGGCCAAATCTTTCTTTCAACTATGCTTTTGAGAAAACTATCATAAAATGTTTTAATATTGACTTTTTTTCCCCCCGTGAAGGCAGGAATGCTGTTTTTATAATCAACACTTGCTTTGTTCTGCCAGGTGGTTTTAAATATAGAGGAGTGAGCTCCTCCTTCCATTCAGACTGCACGTTCCTGAAGGATTTCCACCCTCGGCAGAAAGAAAAAGAAAATAGCGTTCAGCTCCTGAGTAAGGAGATGGTAACCAAAGGAATAAACACACCTAGTTGCCTTTAAGCAGCCATTTAAAAAAAAACATCCAACAATCTGGCACGGGAGGGTGCAAAGTCTCTCCCAATTTCCCACTGTGTCGTTCACAAAATGCAAACTTTTAAATAGCTTTTACATTCTTCAATAAATGTGCTCTGAGAAAAAGGACTGTGGCACAAAATACAACCGGGAAAATATACGTATAAAGAGAAATGTAATGCAGTTCTCAGGACACCAGCATCTGATATATTTGCAGCTAAACATACATTTATAGATTTCCCTGGGATGATTATACTCAGGCTGGTCCTAAATCAATTCCATCGTTACACGTTTTTATAAAATCTCATACATTAAATCATTTAATTGGCAAATAAAGAGAACGATACGCAACACAGAATCAAGTATAACAACATGAGGTGAGATTTGCTGAAATGTCATGGTACTTTCTTACATCTCCACCTCACGTGGAAGCCTCCAAAAAATTGTGCTTCAGAACGTTGTAAGCGCACCACGGCTTTGTAAATCAAGTTTCATTTCCTCTTGGCCCGGTTTCGCTAGCGCACAGCTGCCTCTGAGGAGACGCAGCCGACGTTGGTAAACCTGCGTTTCTGTGCATGCCAGGCCTCAGACTAAATATCCCTCTCGGAGGTCGTCTGGCGTCACGGCGACCCTCCTGACGCCTTCGCCGGGCCTCGGCCCGCCGCCCCGTTTGGAGACGGAGTGGACCGTCCTCCAGTCTCGAGACGAGGAGGTTTTGGAGGGCTGAACTTCAGAGGAAGAAGAGGAGGCAGCAGCAGCAGGCGCTGAAGTCGTAGCAGCTTCACGTGTCCCATTGGGGTCCATGGCTGCATTAATAACTGTAATAAAATAATTCTAACATTTTATTTCATATTTCTTTAAAAACTATTCTTCGGATATAAGAAGCGGGTTTAAGTCACTCACCCTCTAGTTGTATTTGAACCCTGCGAAGTTCTTGAAAGATAGATGCCGTTTCCTGAAATGCAGACGTCTGACTAAGCCTCGAACGAACACTGAACCAACAAGCATAAACTTGGGGGAAAAAAAACAACAACCCACTAACCTTATTGGGAATTTTGCCGGCAGTAATGTCACCGTCTGAATTAATTCTGGCCTCAATTTCCTCCCAGATATCCAACCTGTCCTGGAACAGAGCTCTAAAGAAGGACAAGAAAGCAGGTGAAAAAGCTGCTGTCTTGTCTGCTCTCTCTGCATTTATGTGACTAAAATATTGTTGCAGTGGTCTGGATCTACTCAGGTTTAAAAACAAATATATGCAATATTACATATTACAAAGTATACAAGTCAAGTGTAAAGGTTGCATTCACTGACTGAGTTGAATGTCTATAATTGTTCTTAAAGAATATTAAACCTTTGAGGTAAACCAGAGGATTATTGAGCTGTAATCCTTCTTCATCCAACCCACTCTACCCTCCAATTCCTTTCACTGATCCGCAGCATGATGCGACCACCTCCGTGCCTGATAGACAGTAGTGTTTTCTATGTTCGAAAGCCTCACCACAACACTTCCAAACCATCTTATGTCTGTTGTTGCCAAATACCGCAATAGCTATAAACTGAAAATACAACCTTTTTGCAGAAGGCTTGTCCATGTGTGCAGCTGCAAAAAAGAGTCACGCCTGGTGGTGTCAGTTTTGGAGCAGGCATCTTATGTTCTGCACCCTCTGAGTCCATACTGATGTAAAAACTCACTTCAATGTGGACAAAGACCAGTTTAAGATGGAGGCTTGGTGCATCTTTAACGATTTCCTGTTGTCTGAGGGTGACATTTTGGCTCGTATGGTAGAAACGTGGACAGAGTTGATTTTAAAACCTGACAATGATCCCAAACATCCATCGTTTGAGATCAAGTTTAAAGCTATAGTTGGTAATTCTGCACAGAAACACTTTTTGTTATGGGTAAAATCGTCTTTCTATCCTGAAAGCAGTTAATACATTATGTATTCAGAAAAAGGAGGTTAACAATGTGATCCCTGTGGGAGCTGCAGGCCTGTAAAAAACTGCTTGCTGTGTACTTCTAGTGTTTATGTATCCGGTTAGCTTAGCAGTTAGCTTTGGTGTTAGCCATTCATTGTAGCTCCGCTGCTCTCACCGTATACTTTGAACACGGCTGAGAGTCGCAAGAAGCAAACCACGTTCATGTTTATGAGAAGAAGAGGAAGGCCTCAGTAGAAAGAAATAAGACAAGAGCGGATTTGGGAGATTTTTTTTCCAAGCGATCTCCCCGAGGAGCAGAAGAGCAACGTAAGATGGTCTTGCACATGCGCAGTTATTCAAAAAGGGACTTGGGGAAACTTCCAGAAAAATCCCCGACTCTACCTTTAACATCGACATGGAAGGAAAGCTGACCAAAAACGAGCCTATGCTTCAAATTGAAAACCTTCAAGTTTGTAAGAAATCTACAGCTGCTCACTTGGGCAAGCTTAACGCCTTCCAGACAAAACTCTCACATTCAGATGTAGCAAAGATAGAAACATATGGCCACAAAGTCAAGAGGGGTTTAAGGGGTCAACAAATTGAGGCTGCGAAACCTAAGAAAACTGTACCAACTAGCATGGTGGTGAAAGATAGATGCTGAGGGTCTATTTCACTGCCAGGGGTATTGCTGCATAGCAAGAAAATGGGGAAAATTACTAAAATATAACTCATTTAACTTCTGCATTTTTACCACAAATCAAAAGCTAAATGGTGGAAACGTGTGTGTGTCCCAAATTACTACACCACCAAATGCATCAAAACTGGTTTTAGAATGGATAATGCTGGCTAACATTAAGGTTCTGGACAAGCTACGACTTCAATTTTAATGCAATTAAAAGATTTATGGTCTATGTTTAAAAGCAGGATGAGTCCCAGGAAATGTAAATGGACCACACTAAATCTGATAAGAGTCTAAAACTATCCTGAAAGATTTAGTCAAAAAGCCTGTTTATGGCTAAAGAGCATGCAGTTTGTCTGTAACTTGCTAGGAGACGATCAAATATTAGAGGGGGTGCAAGCACGTATTTGCATTTTCATCCTTAAGGTCAGAAAATTATTATGGCATTTATGCCCAAGTGAGTGTATGCATATGTTTCTACTTTGCTTTCATTTACTTCACATCTACCCAGAGATCAAGTCTCTCTGATCCAAGTCGCATACTCGCAGTCTGTAGGCCAACTAACTTATTTAAATTAAATGAGATTAGATGCTCAATCCAATGTAGTTCAATACGGTTACTGTTCAAGTCAGATTAAGCATGCAGGGGCTCTCGTTCTTCAGGTCTTACTTAATCTTCTCAGCAAGTTGCTCTGTGTTTTCTTTGATGGCTGCCGTGACTTGATACACAGGATTTTGCATCAAGCTTTCCACATTGACCTACAGAGAAAAAAAATAAAGTTATGCTACAGAACAAAAAGGGTTTAAAAACAAACGATGAAGGAAACTCATCGTTTCAAACCTCTTTTCTGTTTTGAACCGATTGTCTGGAGCTCTGTTCGTCTCTTTTAGGTGCAGGACTTTGTTGGACTCTGTGGTTTGCCTCAGACTCTGAGACATGAAGGACCGTCTGGAACGCAATAAAAGTTTAGAAGTAAGCCTCAGAGGTTCGGTAGGTTGACAAACTAAAAACGGTACACAGATACAGCAACAGTGACTCAAATGTTGTAATCTTATGTAATAATTTTAAGAGTTATGCATCTACACGCGATGTTATTCATGTATTACTACATCCACCGGACGTCAAGATTGCCTAATTTTACCTCGACAAATTTTTAGGCTGGGAAAACGAAAATCAATATACGGCAGATTCGTTGAAGTTTTATTAGAACAAAGTTTAAACAAATGGCTTTATATGGATTCTGCTCCTTGGAAAATAAAAATACTAGAGTCAGCAGGTCAGATCTGAAAGAAAACTAGATACTGGTACAGGTGGCTCAGTCTGATCGATGCATCTCTATAATGGTTATTATACATTTAACTAAATTATATTATTTTGAAGAATTTTGGTATGTTTAATACCAAAATACCAAAACACCCAGAACTGAAATATGCTGTATACATTTCCCCCTTAAATTACTTAATATGTCATGTATATATGAAGTAGTCAAGGCAGAAAAGTGGGGAAAAGGTTGCCTTTAAAAAGGTTAAAACGAAATCTCCACACTTAAAAGGCTTACATATGTAAAAATAGGATTATATGGCCAAAACTTATATCACACTATATTTCTTAATTTCATTCGATACGATCTAATTCCGATATCGATTTAAACTAAATAAAAGCCTCAGAAAGACTGCAAAGAATGCCCAAGACATGTTTGTACAAACTTAGGACAATTATTGTTACCGTTTCTATAAAACTCCTCCAATATAACATTTTAGAAATATTTGCTTTAAAAAAATAAAACACATAAAAACCACAACGTTAGTCAGAGACAAAAGCTGTAATCATAGACTGTAATGTACATTGAAATAATTGAAATGTCATATCACCTTTATTGAATAAGGTTATATTGTGATATATATATTGATATTGAATTACTGTCAACCCCTATGTAAAAATATTCCTTTGTAAATAAGATTGGGAAGAAATGTGAAATATTGATGAAAGCAAAAATGTTTGTGTGCATCAATACATTTGTAAACCAGAACAGGCCAGTGATAATTAGAAATGTTTTCCACTGCATGGGACAGGAATAAAACTAGTGCTGTTAATAATGAAGGAAATGAAACATCAGCGAAGTCAACTGGCTGCACAGGTGACGTACCTGTTCACTGCTCTCAGCTTCGGGTGTTTGTGGATCACCGTCGCCTGCTACATCATGGATCTCTCTGGCTAAGATAGCCAAGTCTTTGGCCAAATCTTGACTTAACCTTACAGTTAAAGAAAGAAAGAAAAAAAAAATCACAAAAATAATGTCAGTAAACTTTAGAAATGAATAGGGAAAAGTTCATTGTGTTTTTGAAGTCAAGCTGACCTTAAAGGCAGTAGCAGAGATAACGTTTCTGAGATCAAGCTGCTCTCAGCACAGCAGCCAAAGCAAATGTGCTGATTGTTATAAAACTAAAGAAAAAACATACTTTCTAGTTAAAAATAAGACTTGGCTTTTTTTTTTTTTACTTGAAATGTCAAGTCTTGTGGTGTCCTGATCTTTCCCTGTATAGTTTAATTTACTTCTCTCTGGTATTGGTATGGCTGCCATAAATTCCATAATAAAAGTATAGAGACATTTATTGCTACTATAAAACTAAACTGCAACCTTCAGTTTATGTGTTTTACATCAAAACGGAGCATAGTTCAGAACCCATGTGCATGTAAGTTAAGCTCTGTAATATGCACACGCTGCTGATATCAAGGTGTATATGCAGTTTGATTACATTTTTAAGAAATACCAGTAAAAGTTTGAATCGATGCAATCTTTTCAGGATATATGAAGCACACGCTTTGTTTTTAACAACATAAACTGTTCTGCTTGTTATTAAGTTGTACATTTTGAGTTTATACAATTAAAAAAGAGGAGGCTATGTTTTATGTTATCTTACTTTTATCCAAATTTCACATCCCTAATCACAAGGTGCTCCTTTAAACATGAAATTTAAATTTACTAGAAAAACCATAATTAGCTCCTGTAATGAAAGGGTGGTGCAACAGCTCCTTTATGGTAAATATGATTATATAACTCTTGTATCTATTAACATTTATGTGCATTTATGCAGATATTTTTTTTATTTTATTTTACTTGTTCTCTATTTTATCCGCTTACATTACACACCTAGTCATGTTTGGGGTTTTTATTCTCCTGATATTCAACTGTTTGAGGTGGGGGGGTCTTTTCTTCAATGTTCAGAACATACAAATGTAAATGTAACAACCAATCACAATTGCCACAAAAACTCAAAACCAAGTGATCCTATATCAGTTATTTGTCTTAAATGCAAGTAAGCATGTAGCAACTATGCTCAGGATATTATCAATACATTCAATCACCTAAACTATGGTATCACCTCAGCCTACATTCATCAGGGTCACATGTGGGTCACATTATGGCTGCAAACTCTTCCTCAGCTTAATTGTGTAGCTTAACGCATAAAACATGAAAGGCGGGAAAAAAGGACACTAAAAATTAATACTCCAACCCATAACAAATGCTCCTTATAGGACACCTATAAAAAATTGCTGAAATTATTGTGCTGGCTCAAACTTTCAGCTGGTAACGACAAGACAGTTGACCCTGGTTACCTTGGCAACGTGTCACAACGAGAGATATTAAAATAGTTTTATCAGCTGCTTCTTGTGAAAAACTTCCAATTTTAATAGTGAAAGAGTATTAATAATTGATTTAATGTTTATTTATTTTGTAAGTGACCATGGTATAAGCGGGATAATGCCCTTCCAAGTGTCCATTATCAGAAATTAATGGACTTGGAAGAAGCAACCGCCCGACACGAAGAGGAAAACTGTTCACACCTCCGCATTGTCCATTAATTTCTAATAAAGGACACTTTGTCAGGGATCATCCCTTACTTAACAGTTACCTGCTCCACACAATCCTTTTATCAGTCTACAGACATGGCCAAACTAACAGCAGATGCACACATCTGCATTTAGAACCGAACGCACTTATAGAGTAATGGAGCGCTGTCCCTCCTTGAACAAGTTGCTTTGTACTGCAGGTCAGCTGGCTGAAAAAAGGCAACTAAACTTTTCATCTAAAATAAAAAGAAGCTATTTGGCGGCTTAGAAATATTTCCGGTTGTAAAAGAACCGTTTTGGTGGGGAAACTACATTAGCTCCAACCATCACTCTTATTAAATCTGGTTTAAAACTAAAATTTGAAACTCCAAGAGCAATGTCTGTTAATCAGCTGATTATCACCCAAGAAACCCTTACAAGAGCATTCTGCTCCTTGTAGAGGAAAATATTGCACTGTATTCTATGCAATCTTTCCCTGTTTACGTAATACAGTAGTCTGTATTTTTGGTTAACTTTATGTAGGAAAACCAAAATAACAGTAACTAAATGTTAGAGCATTATTTTGGTTGTAGTAAGGCAGTATTTTTGCAGTAGTAACAACAGTTCATTTTCATTAAAGCAATTAAGTAATGCAGTGTATTTTTTAAGTTTGAATTTTATATTAGCCAATTTCTAATTGCATCACCTCCTCTTTTAACACAAATTGATCTAATAAAAAGTTCCTTACAGTAGAACAAATTTGAACCCCGTTTGTGGCAGTTTGCCCAGTTTGTTTGGGATATTTCTTACCGAGCAATCTCAGCACTGTGGGTGGACCAGTTGTGGAAAGGTTCTCCCTCGTGGTTCTCCTCGTCAGAGTTTCTGCTGCGGGGTTTCGGGTGCTGGGCGACCACTGGCTGAGGCCGAGACTGACTGCGTGGACTATGAGAAGCTGAGGAAGGTTGGGAGCGTTTGTGTTTAAGATTGCTCCAGTTTGATTCATACTCTTCATCTGAGGTAGAGGTATAGTCAGAGCCCTTGTGCCGCCTCCTAGAGCCTTGCCGTTGTGAGTTGGTTAGAGTTATCCAAAAGAAGGACAGAGAAGTGGGGGAAAAGGAGAGAAAGTGCAATGAAAGAATACGTTGAGAAAACACACCACCATGTACTTCAGAGAGGAGTCACCAAAATAATTCCCAGAGCAAGAGACAGGAAAGTCGCTGCGGAAGCCCTCATCTCCACATCTATGAATTTAGTGCTCGTTTAAGGTGCCCGGACTGTCTATAAACCAGAAATGACCACAGTTGCTGAAAACCAATTAGTGAAAACTGTCCCAAGAAACCTGTAATTTGTTATAGTTCAAAACAAGTATGGGAACTTTCAGCATGGCTGCAAACTCTTCAAAACTATTAGTTCTAAGTATGAAAACCAAGAGCAGATGACAAAAGTTTATATGAGTACTTTGCAGTTAGTGTCAGTGGTCCCCAACCACCGGGTCACAGACCGGTACCGGTCAGTGGGTCATTTGGTGCTGAGCCACACAAAAATAATTAATAACCTACATTATCTCAGTTTTACTTATTATTTGAGTCTGAACAATGTTTTAATTTTTTTATTTAAAATGGCTGGATTCTGTCCTTTACATCAGACTACGTCTAACTCTTGACGCATGTCTCAGTCACATCAACAAGTGCAGTGAAAGCATCGTTCTTAGTGGCTAACCGCATTGCTAAGGCTAAGCAGCCAGTCATTGTTGGAGAAGAATTAATCCTGCCTGCCGCTAAAGACATTTGAACTTCCAGGAGAGGCTGTGCAACAATGGCAGGCTTTTAAAGTGTTTAAGGATTGTTGCAATGACAGAAAGTAAAATTACGAAGTAGGCTAGAGATACTGTTAATAATACACTTTGGGTGTCATTACCCCTAGATTGGACCGTCTCATTGAAGATAAACAAGCTCAAAGCTCAAACTGATTCTGCAAAATAGCAAGTTGCAATTTATACTTTATATTGGCGAATATTCATATTATTATATTTAGAAAATACTACAGTCTTTATGCCGGTCATGACTTACAGATGATATAGCTGTCTCTGTCTCTTAAAGTCTAACCCTGTTTCTCTCCAAGACATGGCTGTCAGCTGAGCTTTTACTGCAACTGACTATGTGCGCTTTTTCATCCACTTGACTTGAAGACTGACTCAGAGCTTAACCGCATAACTGTGTCTTTCCTAGACACATCTACCTATGGATCTAGTCTGCCATTACCCCCTCTAACATAGAAAGTACTCCTGGATCAGTGCGGCTTTGTTTTTTTTGTCTTCTCTAACCTCCTGTTGGTCGAGGCAGATGGCCGTTCACACTGTGCCTGGTTCTGCTGGAGGTTTTCACTTCCTGTTCAAGGGGTATTTTCCTCTTCACTGTCGCTACATACATGCTCAGTATGAGGAATTGCTGCAAAATCAACGACACAATCGACAGTCCACTGTGGCTCTTCTGAGCTCTTTCAGATAGACGTGATTTCTTAAACTCAGTGACTCTATGCTATCTGTTGGGTCTCCTTAGATAGAAACATTTTAACCAATCAGTCTTTATGGTTCGATAAAATTGACTGTGTAAAGCGCCTTGAGGTGACGTGTTGCAAACTGGTGGTATATAAATAAATAAATTTTATTGAAAAATTAATTGAATAAGTTTATCATGTCGAATACCTTAAAGGAAAGGTTGGAGACCACTCTCTAAGATGTTAGTAAATACCCAAACCAGTTCTCGTCATAAATGGATTTTAACAAGCATAAATCACTAAAATAAACCACAAATTAACTACTGCTGCACATTTTTTTGGTAATATTTTCCACACCAAAAGTTGTGCAGTTCTTAGTTATTTTTAGCCCACAGTATTTAAAATGTAACAACTTATGGAATATACTGTATTTCTACAGCAGTCTGAGACTGTGGAAAAGTCACATATTCTATTATGCACACTTATTTTCTATACAGATGTTAAAATTAGCCAAATAAAATTCCATAATTTTTTCAAAAACTAAGTTGGAGCCCAGACTAACGTTCTAAACATGTAATTTCCTAAATCTGACACTTTGTTCTACTTTAATCCTCCAATATTTCTTAATTGTTTGCTCAGTTTACATGAGAGCAATGTACTTACTTGAAGTGCTGCTGGTGTATTTGGTACTGCCAGAGCGCGAGCGAGTAACTGGGGTTTTGTTGAGCGCTGGCTTCTGTGGCCTTTCCGCCGCTTTTGGTCCTGCAGTTGAAATCCGTTGTTTGGAGCTGTTGCTCGGATCATTGCTTCGGGTGGAAAAGCTCGTGCTCCTGCCTGTCCACTGTGGCGTGGACGAAGCTTCTGTGTCACTGGGAGTGTTGAACGAACTTGTACGCTTACGAGGCATGGCCAGCATGTCCAGTCTAGAGAGTTTCTTGGAATCCTGGGACTGCTTTGTAGAAGCGTCGTTCACTTCCTGGGCTAACCTATCAGTTTCTGTGCCCTCATTGTCCGAGGACTCTCCCCGTCGAGCCCGCCGGAGCATGGAGGTCCTCGTGGGTCTTGGGGCAGACAAACTGTTGGCACGGTTTAACACCTGAGACACTTTGGAGGACTTGCCGTCCTCCTTCTGAAGAGGCACGGTGTATTTTCTGTGGGTTTGGTTGTTTCTGCTTTCCTGATCAGAGTACGGTAAGCTTTGAGGGTCATCACTCAAGTCTGTGGAACCATATTTACCCACGCTACGTCTCAGTCCAACATGCCTCCTGACGAGTTCTGGCTTGTTACCGCTGGTTGAACCACAAGAACGCTGCCTTTCAGCCTGGTTATTGATCTCTTGATTAGTGTCAGTAGTAATTCTGTCTCTATGAAGGCTACCAGCGTAGTTCTTTTTAAGTAGAGTGTGGGGTGTGGTCTTATTGCTCTGCTGGCTGACAGTGCTGGAAGTATCCATATCAGAGTCCCCGGAAAGAGAGTCCATTATGGGGGACGGAGTACTCAATGAAGGTCCTTCTTGGAGCTTGGCCTCCAGAACAGCCAGAACATCCTCGGTTTGCTTGAGGTAAGAATGAGTATCATGTCTGCTGCTCTCCTGGAACAACACAGATTCTGGCTCTACTTGAAGAGGCGGACTAGAAATGTTCGGCAGCCTGGGATTACTCGGCCTCTCCGTGGTGAAGCTCTCCTGCCTGATCAATGATGGTACTGCGGCTTCGTTATCTTCTGGGCTCTCTGTCCGTTGGTCCAATATGGGAGCAGATGCGTTGGGCTTAATGCTCTGAATCCCTTTCTGCTTGATCAGAGTGGCTGATGAGAAGATTCTAGACACAGGCTTTCTCTCAGCCTGAGGAGTGCTCATTTTAAAGCCGCCACGCTGTGGTTTGGACTCCTCCTCTGACCCGATATAAAAAGACGTGGACTTAAAAGAAAGTTTAGCCGTGTCTTCGGTTTGTTTTTCTTCTGCATCGGATTCCTGTCCCCTACTCTGCTCCACGATGGATCCATCATCTGATTTGCTGGCGTCGCTCAGGCTGTCAGGCTCCACGTCATCCTTAACACTTAACCTGTGAATGCCATCGTCAGGCCTGGAGGGAGCAGAGGTAGTGTCCTGTACATCGAATGTTGTGTTGGGGTTATAATGAACATGGATGCTGGGAGTCAGGATCTTGTCCCCGTGCGGCGCAAGCGGAAGGATGCGTCTGGTCCTTGAACTCTCTGCATCGGAGTTGTCCTTATGTTGACTGACTGTGTTCTTGATGGGACCCCTTGCTGTATTGAACACAAATATTAAAAATACCATTCATATTCATCAGTGTCTCATTATCATTTCAAATTGACTAATATCTCTTCAGGTGGCTTACCCCCTCCTGATGGCTCCATCTGGGTAGGCGCGTCAAAGAGGCCAGACGAAGGCGCAGGGTCCGTGTAGGTGTCTGCCAAGCTGGCCCAGCAAGACATCCACTTAGGAGCCCCCTGTACCATGGCACCTGCTGGCTGAACCTGTGTAAAAACACACAGCTTATTGGAATATTCATTAAAAATAGCAGACCCCAGGAAAAGAAGTCTGTTAGATTCATATTACAGCTGCTACAGTGGATTTAATACTTAAAATTTGGTTTAATAGAAGCAAAAAAGGAAAAAAAAAAAGCAGAAAAGTACCCAGAGCCTCCAAGCAAAGACAAACAATTAACGTAATCAAGAGAGAAACACACCTAAAAGAGAGTATAGATGAAGAAGCCAAACCAAGACCTTATTGCTCACTGATTTCAGACTTAGAGATGCACTGAGAAATTGGCTGGTGACCAGAATCAGACGGTTTTAGGGATTGTCTTCGGATCTAAAAATCCAACCTTTTTTCTATCCGAGAAAACACCATTACTAACTGCTTAGATGCTGTGCCGGCAACACTTTTTATTGTAGAAGTTGTGACAAAGTTGAGGACTTAACGTTAGCTGTGTTCAGTACCAGCAGAGTGCTTTAAAAAATGATTTCAGGGGAAGTACTAAAAGTTTCAAATACTTCTAGAAAGGAAACGTCAATTTACATGGGAGTCATGTCAGCTGATGAACAGCCTTGCCTTTTTTTTTGTTCAGAAAAAACAGAGCTTCTAAATTATTCAAAATGTGACAACAGCACCCCCTGCTGTTTGGTCTGTACCTGCAGTTAATTGTAGAATTAGGGAGATATGTGTAGATTAATAATATTAATAAACTCCTGATGTAACTGATGTTTGTCTTTAGTATTAGTGGATTGATATTGTTATTGCCATATTTCCAGCTTATCTACTTTGAGTCTCTGAATTGTATTGATGATGTTCATAGCTAGTTAAAAACAACATGTGCCGTCTTTCCAGAGAGAGAGAGAGAGAGAGAGCGAGCTGCGTCCACAGGGAGTGAACATTTTTGTTCCATCCTTTGTTTTGACTGCAGGTACGAGTCGGGCTAAATACTATTTATATTGTTGGTAATGTATAGTTAAAGTGTGGCAGTGAGTTGTCATATAATGCATTGAACTGTTATACATTTTAAAAGCGATTGTTGGTCATCTGCAGAGCGACGGCTTTAATGCATCAAAAAACAACAACATAAAAGTCACATTTTGACCCATTTTGCTGGGATTGGGGGGGGGGGGGGGGGGGCAGAAAATATTTTATTGTTCAAAGGGGGCACAACAAAAAACATTTGAGAATCACTGCTAAAGGGTAACCTTGAGTAAAAACACCACAGCTTTACTGTATCACTGTACTGGCACAACATTTATCAATAAAACTATGTGACATAATTGCGTAAATACAGTCTAATTTATTTTAAAACAAAAAGTTTTACATTTATCCTAAACAGTGCTGCATTTATGACTGATGGGTGGTGTTAATCTATATGGATCTATATCCATTGACTCTTAATGTTTTCCACAGCCAGAAGTATTTTCAGACGGGCAAATATATCTTGTTTTTTAGATCTAGATATCAGAAACAAAACCATGCTTAGATTTCATAAAAATATTAAACGTTTACACACACAAAAAAAATTGTAGTGTGGGAATATTCTACTTGGTGTGTTTTTTTTTTACTTTATATGACTATAAAGGTACTTTATTGTAAAACAAAATGCTGCTTAAAAGGTAGTGTATAGTTTAATTTAAGAAAATTAATGACTAATTCTTCACCAATCAAAGCTTTTTCTTTGTCAAACTTTAAGTCATACTGAGCTGATTATTTGAAATGGATTGTAAAGAATAAAAAATAAATATCTAGTGATATGATACACTTTGACATTTAGTATTGGGAAAATACATGTCACTTTAATATCACGTTTCACTGCTATGCCGATGACACCCAGCTATACCTATCCTGGTAACCATCCACCACATTACCCACCTCTCCTCTTGCCTCTCTGCTATTAACTCCTGGTTCACTGCAAAACTTTCTTAAACTAAATTCTGATAAAACAGAAATTCTTCTACTTGGTACCAATAACTTGGTAAAGCCAATAACTTTTCTTTAACTATTGACAGTTAATCAATCTCCCCTATTGTCCAGGTAAAAAGTCTCTGTGTCATCTTCGATAGCACCCTTTCCTTTCAGTCGTACATTAATAACATTATTCATTTATTTATTTAGTCTCTATCCTTCCCTCAGTATCCACTCCACCTGTCCTTATTCATTGCCTGGTCACCTCCTGTCTTAACTATTGTAACTTTCTCCTCTAAGGTCTGCCAAACAAAACCCAATAAACTTCACCCTAACCTCCTCTTTCAAACACATTACCCCTGTTACACAACAGCTACACTGGCTTTCCATCCAATTCAGGATCCAAGTTACTCCTCCTTACTTTTAAGGCCATCCCCAACCTTGCCCCTCCTTATTTGTCCGAACTTCTCCATATTCACACCCCCTCTCGTTCTTTCTCTCCCGTTTGTCTCTCTGTCCCCTCTATCCGCCTCAACACCATGGGTGGCAGAGCTTTTTCCTATTCTGCCCTCCACCTCTGGAATCAACAGCCTCCTGACATCCGTAATGTTGACTCCCTCTCGCATTTTAAAAGTTTCCTCAAAACTTACATTTTTAAAGCTGCCAACTCTGTAAATGTTTTATTTTCTCTTCATTTTAGATTATTGATGCTTTGATGTCGTATTGCTATTAGCTTTGTTTTAATTCTGTAGAGTGTCCTTGAGTGCTATGAAAGGCACTTTTCAAATAAAATGTATTTATATTATTATTAGGATGTATAACCTGGAGCAAATGCTGTCATTTGTTTCAGCAGGGTTATTTAAAGACACTCTTTTCTTATAACCTGAAGGATTTTAGTGTATTTGTGGATTTGGAGTCATGTACACAGAAATATCTGTAACCCTAGGCTCTTTTAATTACACATGTTTGACTGTTAAAAGTTTCAATTTAGGTCAAATTTCTGTTCTTAAACAGATATCTGCATGTCAGGGGTTAACGACATCTGTTATCTGATCAGCCACACAATCTCTAACCAGTGCATCTCTAATCACAAGGATTGATGAGACGTAATCAAGTGATTTGAATTTCCCAATCCCAGCCAAAGCAGAAGGGGTTACCTTTACCAGACTATGTCCCTGCTCTGGAGCTGGAATACCCTCATCACAGCTACTCTGCCTACACTCCTCCCTGCCCTGATCAGTAACAGGCCTAAATGCTGAGGATGCTTCTGCTTCAGTCAGCGTCATTTGCTCTTGGCTCTCAAGAACACCAAACACCTGTCAGGGACAAAGCATTGCAAGTGTGAAGAAGGTGAAGCTGGAAACATTTCAGCCTCACACATGGCAGGTCACAAGAACATGCTGGCGAAATTTAAAGAAAGGATACTCCAGTTCAAGCAACATGCGGTGAATTTTAGCCATGTGCCACGAAAATAAATCACTCACCTGGTCAATCTTGCTCCGTGCCTCTTCCACCTCCTTATCCTGAACGTCTGCTTCGATGGTGTAGGTTCCTGCATCGCTCACGCTGTCGTCCTCCTCGTTTCTGGGGCTCCTGACTTCCACATTTTCAACCGGCATGAAAGGGTTTTTTAGAGGAGCGGGTGGTTGGATAGGAGAGGAAGTCTGAGGGTGTAGATGTCCATCGGGTGGAGGAGGGCTCGACTGACTCCGTGCAGACTGTGAAACAGCCGCTGCCCCTCTTGGATCTGCTTTATGGGAACTAGAGGCATTTGTCTCCCGGCTGGAGGAAGACTTTTCTCTCTGTTTGAGTAACTCAGCGTTAAAATCCTTGGCGAGTTTGGACCTCCGACCGACGCTGCTAAAGGGTCTTGCGGACACCGATGAAGAAGAGCGAGAGGAAAAGCTGGTGCTGATCCGATCTTCAGTCTTCTCCCTTCGTAGAGAGCCAGCTCTTTGGAAGCCGGAAGAGTCAGACCCTTTCAGGGGAATAGTGTAACGCTGGGTCGCGGGAGTGGCGGAGGATGAAGACGGGACGTGTTTCTCTGTTTTAGGGCTTGAGCTCTTTTTCTCCTGCTGGACCCGGAGGTTCGTAGGCTCAGCGGGGGCGGCGGTATTTGTGAAGGACTGAGAGCGCCTCTTTCTTGAGTTGGCGTCAAAGAACTCAATGACGAAGGCTTGGTTGGGTTCCGCCTTGTTGTGATTGGAAAGAGGCTGAGACTCCGGTGGCGAGGACGACAAACGTTCCCCTGAACCTGGAGAAGTTACTGAGGTTTTAGGGGCACCATGAGGACCATCTTGAAGTTCGGACGGCGGGGAGTCATTTGGATTGACTACAGGACGGCCTAAATCACTATAAGAGCCGTTCTCGCAGTAGTTTGCTGAAGAAAGACAGAAAGGTTTAAGTAAGACAGTGACCGTAATTCTTTTACTTAAACAAAAATCATATAAATGACTTACCATTCCTTGAATTCAGATCTGACGAGTGGCTGTTTGTGTTATGTATATTTTCACCCTGCGACTTTCTCCTCATCATGCTCGCGGTGCTTTGGACCAGCCAATCGGCTACTTTGCTTTGTGCCGACACCACCTCTGTAGGAGTGGAGGGGGTCTCTGCGGAGGTTTGCTTACGCTGCTGGCGGAGAGCAAACTTGGTCACGTGGTCTTTAATCTTCAATTTACCTGGAGTGCAGTCGTCAAATTCAATGGTGAAGGAGGCATGGCTTTGGACCACAGGAGGCGTGGGTGTGGAGGGGACGAACTGGGTGGGGTCTGAGGTATCCTTAGTTGGCACCTCGTGAATCTGGGAGTCCTGACTTTTTGCATGTCTCTGCTGGAATTCGTTAGTTGGGATTTCGAACTTGCTGGGCTCCCGACGAAAGGAGAACATGGGTTTGGCCTGCGTGTCTGACTGAGAACGGTTGACCTCGTATCTCGGTACATCTTTGGGAGGCTCTGTTACAATAAAGCGGAAAAAACACCAGTAAATATATTGACATGTCAGGAATTATAAGTCTGCCTATGTTACTGTGAGAAACTGAGAGGAAACAAAACATATTTTTTGTTTATTATTTAACCCTTATTTCTCCAAGAAAGACTCATTGACATTGAAATCTCTTTTCCGAGAGTGTCCTGGCCAAGAGAGCAGCAAAGCAAACACATTTTAAACAAACACATTCGCACAAACTAAATTTTACAGTTGCTTAAAAGCATAAATTCGAAAATAAAATTAAAATAAAATATACAATAACTATATGAAATCCCCAAATCTAGCTGAACATTTACAGACAGATGTAGCCGGGTCCAAGTCACCCAGCATTTAATAATCAAGTGCAACACAGAGAAATTATTTGTCTCCTGGAATCCAATGATTGGTGCTCAGATGGTCGAAACTCAAAATTCCCATACCTTTGTCTCGTCAGTGAACACATTATAACTTAGTGGTAACAGATTCAGCCAAAAACACTTTTCAGGGTGGAATTACTAAAAGGAAGGTCACTTAAAGTATTGTTAAGATATTTAATTTTTTTTTTATCAAAGCAAAGAGCTGTAAGAAGCTATTTAAACAGTAAATTACATTTTCTACGCAACCATGCCGGTCATTCATTCAGCATGGGATCACAGGGAGAGATAAACCTTTGCAGTTTTGATTATTTTGTAGATAATAGCAACTGTTTGCCACAGAACTTTCATTTGTACCTGCTCTTGCAAAAACATGAGTTGCAAACTCTCAGAAAACACCAGGGCGGAACACCCAGCGGCAGTCTGCATTCCCATTGGTTGAAACACACTGGAACGTATGTATTCTGATTGGTTGGTCAGGCGGTCAATCTGTCTTCACTTCTCATTTCTTAAAGAGCTAACCTGATTTCATGTGGGTTACAAATAGGATTTATATGTTTAATACAAACTCACACGGGCCGTTCAAAGGAAGTCACCAGGCCACATATGGCCTGTGGGCCGTAAAACGCCCAGACTGATCTAGAAAAAGTACAGATAATGAAAATAAAAGTTTCTGAAACTCAATTTGTTTGGCATTAAGTCCCTTTTTTATTTTTTTTAGGAACCCCCCCCCCCCCCCAAAAAAAATAAAAAAAAATAAAAAATCAGTAAGAGAGGTTAAATGAAACCTTAAATGACTGTGTATTTTTTCTACCAAAGATACTTCAACATCTAAATATAAGGCAATTTAAAAACCAGTAATTCAGATTTCTATTTTTAAGATAAGGGTTTTGTTTTTTTGGATTATAAACTTTACGTATCCTGTCTTGTAAAATATTTAAATAAAATTTGATATGTTTACATCTTTAAGACTGTATAGGACCAATTTTGCAGATTTCTCAGTACTTGAAATATTAAAAAGGGAAAATGGGTTGACACCTCTGTTCAAAATATAAATACTTAGTCACTTCTCATGGTAGGAAGGGTTGAAATTTATATTTCCAATGCAGTTATAGTTATATTACGAATAATCCAAACTAAGTTAAACTGGCACAAAGACAAAAGACTGGAAAAAGGGCCAAAAAGTTCCTGTCGGTGTATCTCTAAATAAGAGACAACCTTAAAATTCAACCTAAACCAAACAAAGTAATTGTCATGTAACTGTTAAACAATGAATCAAACACCAAATGAGGCAGATGTTAATGTCAGAAATCAACCGGTTGTTCTTAGTTCCTGGCTGGACGTTTCCAAATATCATTACCACAGCTGGGTAGCTGAGCGGTAATAATCCATTTCACTCTGGGCAACACGAGGGAAACAATGACCCTTCTTCCCCCCTTCAGAAGCTTAAAGGGTCATAATCCATCACGAGGCGAGCAGGCAGTCAGTGCCCATTGCCGTGGCAAACACCTCCCAACTATCAGTCAGCAACCTGCCCAAGGCTAAAAACCATGCATCTCTCAGTCACAGGCACAGAGGTTCCCATAGAAAGGCTAAAACACCCTTTCATAACCAGATGGGATCCATCTCACAGCTGTGGGAGTTACAGTATGTAGAGTGTTAAAACATCTGGTTATTGTCTTTGTAAAAGCATGGTAGAAAAGGTCTTTAGAAAACAATTTCTAACTTTAATGAGAAATGTATCCTGTACAGTTTTTGTCTGGCAGAAACAAAATGTTATAAATGAAAAAGGTGAAATTTCAGCATTTAGTCTTCTTAAATTTACGCCTGCCCTCAACTATAGAGAATGTGATTAAACTTAAAAACATATCAGCAGACCAAGTAAGAGTTTACTGACATTTGCATGTCCTTAGCTAAAACTGTAGCTTAGAGGTGTCATAAAATATAAAATAAACATAATATTTATATTTTATAAAGAAAATTCACATTGTACAAAGCTACAGGTGAGGGTATGAGTACAAAAATGTATAAATATATAGCTAAAAAAAACCTTTACCCACCAGCCCTCATTGATGACAACTGAACAAAAATGTGGGATATTTCTTCCAAAACTTGATGAAAAGACCAGATAAAACTGATCAGGGAGGCTACAGAGAGGCCAACAACAAAACTGAAGGGGCTGCTGTAGCTTTCTAGTCAGTACCAGTTATGTTCTCAACTCTAGCTTTCTTAATAGATCTAGATGATAAGGCAGAAGGCATTCCCTGGAATGAAAACATCTATGGCAGGCTAAAATGTCCCAAAACCTTGTGGGAGACCGTTATGATGCGATGAAACAGAGCTTATTTATCATAAAACACTGCGTTTCTCCAAAACAAAACAATCCCAACAGTGAAACATGGTGGTGGCAGAATCATGCTGTTGGATTGCTTTTCTCCAGATTAAACATGGTCCTTTGTCAAGATTGATAAAATTATGAACAGTTATAAAAAAAAAAAAAAAAAAAAAAAAACTAGTTTTGCCCCAACTCCTTCTGATGTCTGCAAGAACGACGAATTAACTCCAAATCAAGAAAAGAATGGCGTCACCGGAATAAATCCTAAGAAGTCATCTAAGGAGAGCTGTGGACAACAGATGTCCTGATAATCTGATTTTAGAGAGTCTCTTTAAAGCTTGGTGGGCAAATGTGCTAACTGACTCCTAACAAAGAAGCCAAATTGCTGAAATCAGATATTGTTCCAACAAAGTATTTATTAAAAGGTGTGCTGTTTTTATCATTTATTATGCTTTTTTTGTCACATATTTGTTAGTTGAATTTTTTTACATAACACGAACCTGGTGTCTTAACAGTGGCGTGTACATATCGATGTCCACTGTACAAACATACGAAGTGCTTTCTCTCACCTGAAGTCGTATCTTCTGGCATTTTTCCACCCCTCTTCTGTTTTGCGTTGGCTTGCTCCTCATCTTCCCCCCACCAGGACGGCTGACCGTACAGAGGCGTAGGCTTGGAAATTGGAGAATCTGTGGAAGCTAGCAGACAAACCAGAAAATTAAAACAAATGAAAAAACGGGGCACATCATGTACTCAGCCAAAAGAAAGGTGAGACAGGAAAACAAGAGAATCTAAAAGCTTCTTTTTTAAACATAATAACAACGTTGTCATCATAATAACAATAAACCTAAACTGTCAAACCACACTTAAGTAATTTAAGTATTACACATCCTGCAGCATTTAGTTTGTTAAAAACACTCCCATGACTTAGAGAGGTTAAACTGTAGCACCAGCTGTAAGCATGCAAACCACCAAATCTAATCCATCTCACGACAAAGTAGTTAATCACAATCTTCAATGAAAAATAATGCTATGCAGGATTTTAAGAAGTAAACTAAGGCTTTCTGTAGACACAGACACACTAATCTCTCCAGTTTAAACTCCTCTTACTCCTGCAATGCATGGAAGAGTTTTCCTGCTCTTGTGTTCAGTCAGACACGGCCATGTAACCTGGCACGCTAACACTCACATTCCAGCAAGCCCAGAACGGATTAATCGCATAATCTATGAGCTGCTTATTTTTTTTATTTTTTTTTTTTGGTCTGATGTATAAGGCTAAACAAGCTGCTTGGGGGTTAAATATGGCTCCATAAACATAGGCATCAGAAACACTTTACCACAGTTGCCTTGGATACATGCAACAAGATGTAAACAGTGACAAGGCAGGAACAGGGGCATGGCTACAATTCCTTTCCACTTGCTCAATCCTTTTGGTTTAGCTCAAGAAAACATGTACGAGCACAGCAGAGTGCCCTCTGAGGAGGTATGGCATGATTGCTATATAAAAAAAAGAACTCAAGAAAAGAAGCAGAAAACACCTACTGGACCTAAAGGAAATATATTTTTAATGTTGAAATTCCACACTTTTCCAGACTCAAATTTCCAGAGTTTTCAGTCCTTTTATAGACCGATAAAAAATAAATAAATAAAAGTATTAATACAAAACATCACTATGAATTCTTGGCAGAAAAAATATTTCCACATTGGCCAGATTTTAAAAACGAAACCTACAAAAATCAAGGATGGAGAAAAAGGAAATACAAACGGAAACACAAGGATTGATAGACAGACTGATGGACATCTGGACAGATTAATGAACAAATAAAACATAGATTAATGGACGAATAAATGGCCAAACAGACAGATGGATGCAGAAAGGGAAGGACAGATGGACAGAAGGGAGAATGGAAGACAGGAAATAAAGTCTGTAAAAAATCCCATACTCTGTTTTTATTCTCCATACTTATCTTTCTCAATACTAAATCAAATGACGTGATTACAAGATGTCCACTGGGCAAAAAGTGCTCTCTAGAGCTGACATGATGGCAAAAGTCTGAACTGTTTGTGTCCAGGATGTGTGGGGTCTGCACAAATATTAGCTGCCTTTTTCCTGACCCTAAATCTGTACACATCCTGTAGGGAGGGAAGGTCAGCCCTGAAGATCCTCTGCAGACATAATTTTTCGTTGCAGTTTGGAACTTGTCCTGTTTTGTGGATGAACCAAACCCCACAGTGATGGACGACCATAGGACAGAATGAATGATGGGGGTTTTCTCCACTTAGCAGCTCAGCCAGTGGCTTAATAGTTTCTGCTGTGCAGGTTTGTGGTGGGGATGTAAACAGTGTCCAGAACAAATGAGTAAAACTCCCTTGTTGCAAAAAAAAAAAAAAAAAAAAAAAAACATGTAACAATGACAGAAAACCAACCTTTGCTTACATAAAAGCAAGAATATCTTCAAAGATAAATAGGCTAAAAAAATGTGTTTGCTTCAGCTACAAAGAGAATCTTCACACGGCTCTCACCCACCTCCTCTTAACACCTATGCTAGGGTGCTATCTGTGGACTTCAGCTCAGAGAGGTCAGCAATCTCACACAGTGATGCTCCAGGAACAATCTGATCCTGAACACCAGTAAGACCAAGGATGTCATAGACTACAGGAGGTCCAGGAAGACTGAACTGTTTGCACATTCTAACTTCTCAGGAATGTCTGATTGGACAGTTTTGTATATGAAGGTTTAAGATTACTGCACAGAATTTACTGCGGGCATGAGTGTATCATCGAAGGAGCTTTGAGGGATCCATTAATGCAACTACACAGTAATTCATATCATTAATACCCAAAAAGGGACTTATATCAGACTCACACCTAAGGACAATTTAGAGAGGCCAATTAACCTAACAGCTGTTGGACTGTGGGAGGAAGCCGGAGTACCTGGAGAGTACCCATGCATGCACAGGGAGAACATGCAAACTCCATGCATAAATAAATAAATAAATAATAAAAAAAAAATGTAAAAAAAAATGTGTATTATATATATATATATATATATATATATATATATATATATATATATATATATATATATATACATACACACTCATATATATATATATGAGTATAGTATGTTGTGTCTGCCCGTATATATTATTTGTGTACATCCTGAGTCAGTGTCTGTCTCAAAAAGATTTCACCACAGCAACATGTGGTGACAATAAAAATTCTTGATTGATTCCTGATTCTTCTAGACTTCACTCACTTCTTTTCTGCATTTGTTGTTGTGATAACAATGAGCAAATACTAAAAAATATATATTTTTGCTTACTAAATATTATTAAGTAAGCATTAATATTATTATTATTTTATTACATTAGAGAATTCTAAGGAGATTTAATGCCCCTTCTCTTAAACCCTCCACTGCCCCAGACCATTATGGGGTAAAGTAGGCCTGACTGAACCACAAACACTGAACAGCTGTAGCATCCTGCCCTGCAGCTGCTGGAGGTTTGGATCCCCTCCATATCCTGCAAGGAAAAGGGAGAACAGGCACGCTGACGAGAAAATACAATAGCTCTTTCAGTAGTCAAGAAGGCAAGATTAGCACATTCAATCCACAGTAGGAAAAAAGTTGCTGGGATGCAGAGTAACTTCATCTGAAGAGTATTTATCTGCATAGAGTCAACAGAGATATGAAAAGCAGGTTTCATACTAAAAGAGGTTTTTCTGCATATGCTCCCACACATAAACAAACTGCTTATGAACAAAGGTAGGCGTTAATCTGCTGCTGCGACTTTAGTTTCTGTGAAACAGCTGGGAAACAGCATCCTTATCTTGTTCAGGCAGTACACAGAGAACGACAGGCGAAGGTTAGTTTGGTTATCTATCTTTGGAGAGCCGGCTCACAGCAGCAAAGTACACGGCTGCTTTGACTTGCAGTCTGTGACTGCATAGAGACAAACAAACAACACAGTGGTGAAAAACGTTCAAAGAGTTTGCAATGACTGGTTTCTTGGTTCAGTGTGCTAGCTACAGTCAGTATAACTATACCCACAAAAAGTGCTGCAGTTCAGTTGAGGGGCATGGGGCCACAGTAGAAAAAGTCCTATTTTAAGCATTAGAGGAAGTTTTTCCCACCAAATTCACAGAGCGTATTATGGAGCAGAAGGCACGGCACTGCTAGATAAACCGCAACTGCAATGGTTGAGTCGCTGTGAATGACTTTCATTCACAAAGCAGACATACACTGAGCAGACAGTGGTCTCACTGTTTCCTTGATGCCTACACTGTAAAACAGGATTAAAATTAGTAAATCTAAGAACAGAACGTGACAGAGTTTAAATATAGCCATTAAACCTGCAGGTCTTCCCCAACACGAAGAAACTATCATCTCTGCTGCCCCCCCACCTCTTGTTAGCAGCCAAGCATGTCGGACAGAGATAAGGCCACTAGTCCTTAACTCCTAACCCAGTCATCCTGCCAGCCCAGGGATGTCAACATCGATTCCTTTGCAGACACAACAGGATTGTCGCTTCGGCCTCTATACTCACATGCCGTCCTAATCTCCCACCAGGGAAGCTCTTAAGAAAAAAAGCCTACAGCGCTCTATCGGGGGATCTATGACCAAAGCCGATCGGCACATGGAGGCTCGCTAATACTTCCTCGTTCCTTGTATGTGAACAGGATATTCAAATCCATACAATACAGAGCGGCTCTACTCAAGCAATAACACATTGGTTTAAATGCTTGTATCGAAACATGCTTGTGCCGTGTTGTTGTTGTTTACCTGTGAGAGACTGGGCCTTACGCTCAGCCTTTTCCTGCAGCTTGACATTGGAAACGGCGTCTTTGCTTTTCTCCGAGCTCTGGAGCTGCAGCTGGCTGGTGTACTTCTCGTGCTGCGGAGAGACAGCAGGCGGGCAGGATATGAGAAACCTCTTGGTAATAATCAGCACAGATGTGAACCATACATATAAGGAAGGATATCCGACAGGAACTTGCTCGGTTTAAACTTCAACGTTGTTTTATGCTTCATCTTTTTAGAACTTTTAAGTAAGTTCAGCATTTTCACCAGACCACTTAAAGACAGAATAAGGACAGGACGTCAGTTTTACTTACTTTCAGGGCTTCCTCTGGGACCTTGTGTTGACTTTTCTCCAAGATATACACATGGACATGTACAGAACAAGTTAAAGTACTCAACTTTCTGTGTGTGCAACAGTTTATAATCTAAGCATTGCATTGATACAACCAGCAGACAGAGTTCAAACTTCTAAATTTAGACTGTTCTCACAGGATGTGAGATAAAGTCTTGTTTACGCATCTTCTTAACTTCTTGTAAAGTCACAGCCAGCCTTTCTTTTGGTCATCATCATAGTCATTATTATTAAATAAATGAACAAATTTAAGGATAATCTAGAAAAAAAAAAGACAAATAAAATAACCAATCACAAGCCAGCAACCGAATGATATACGTGTCTACATGTCTGAAGATGACTTGCTGAAGTTAAAACGGAGAGTGTCAAAGTGACTTCAAAAGTGGCGTAGTCGTTCATCCTAGACAGGCTGGTCTGAGTATTTTAGAGTTTGCTGATCTACTGGGAATTTTAAAGATCTCTTTCACAGTAAAAGCCCCATAAATCCCATAAAATATCCAGTGAACAGAACGTACTGCAAAAAATCTAAAATTTAAATACTGATCTTTAAGGACTGGAATTGATTGAGACAGTCCAGACTGGATTAAAATATATAAAATATATCTGAAGAAGTTTACTCTAGTTAATTTATTGAGAAACCCTTGAAACACGCAAGATCATATACTGTGTCCTGACTTGTATTGACAAACATGTGTAAAAGTGTCTTCTCTATCAGTTATCTTAACTAAATTTATCCACTCATGAGTTTCCTGCTGTGAGGGTCAAAGGGCGCTTAAACTTTTGACCTTAATGTTAAGACCCATGATCGGAAAAAAACTCCTGAGGAAGCGATCCTAAACTCATAATGTGGTAACTAAAGAGAAACAATGTTTAACAATTACAACACACACCCAGTCAGGATTAACCCAACAACAGCGGATTGAGCCACCTATGAATGAGATGAGTAAAAAAAGGATATCATAACCGAATCGAATGACGTCCGACAGCTTCAGGGTGATGTACGTCTGCTCCGGGATCCTCAGGTCGTTCACAAACGTCTGCAAAAACAATCAAGTCCTTTCAAAGCAACTTGCGAAAATATTCATGCAGAATTATGCATTTGTTACTTCAAAGCTTACAGGAGTCCATTCATATTTTTATCCACAGACATTCACAGCTATGTTACCTCAATGCAGTAATGTCGAGGCTCTGATGATAACCCAGAATCCCTTGCAACTCATACTACTGACTGCAGGTACAGACCAAACAGCAGATGGTGCTATTGTTACATTTAGCAGGATTTATCCATGATCCACTTGCTCTATTATTCAGATGCCTACAGCACAGCAGCACTAGTAGATCGTGTTTACAAAAAAGTTCAACAGGTTCAACACACACACACACATATACATATATATATATATATATATATATATATATATATATATATATATATATATATATATATATATATATACACACAGTTAATGCACGTGCCAACTCACAAACAGGCCAATTCCTTGTTCCATGCAAATCTGGCCCTGAAAGTGTTTTTTTTCTCACTAAAACTAATCCACCAGCAGATGGGATTATGTTGCGCAACTGCAGTTGCAACACTGGTGACGTGGACATAAACACATAACAGTTTACTTCGCTGGGTTTTCCTTCTGTCCCCACTAAGAACTGGTGAGAAGGTCCCCTTGTGTTTCTGCTCAGATCACCAGATTTAGAGAAACAAGTAAAACATGGTGCACAAAGAGCAGACCTCGCTCCATGACTAAATTAAAGTAATCGTTGCTGGATTTCAGCTACAGCTCTCCCCACTGTTCCACTCTGATTCATTGTGCCTACAGTAACTAGGATAACAAGAAAAACTCAGAGGCTACAATGAGCAGTTTCTCCCGGTGCCCATCTCTGGACTTCAGTGGGATAATGGTGCAGTGGAGTGGCAACCCAGCGGTAATGGGAGAAGGCCACAGAGGGACAAACAATGGAGCCCTGGCTCCAGGAGAAGCCCGGTTGCTGGTTTCCACTTTTCTAACAACATTCGGAGGCATCTGTGTGGCTAAGGATGGAGTAACTCACCCCATTCAAGCTGCCCAGGTCCTTCACCATGTGCTCATCTGTGCTTGGTTCATAGTTGATCACAGCGTGCTGTTTGTCCACGCTGCGAGACTGCAAGACAAGAGTAAAAACGAGCACAATTTAAAGAAAAGATGTTTGAAAATCGCTTAAAACTAACATGTACATTAAAAAAACGGTCCAAACTAGACATTTTAAATAATATAACCGATAAATGTGTTGTGTGATTAAGTATTCAGGAAAAATAAATCTTTATACACAAGGAAGAAAGTTGAAAACCAAAACGGATTGTTTTGACCTCTGGCAGTGAGCAGTGTACTCAATCAAATAACAAATGCTAATAAATAAGATCCCTGTGTGGAACCAGGAACGCTCAAGCAGTTCCTGATCAAAGTTTGTCATGGGATTAGTTAATGTAAGTTAGAAGAAACGTGATCAACTCAATCAGGAAGCCCAGCAGCCATCTGTAGACTTATATTTGCCTAAAACTGACTCATGAAACGGAAACCTGTTGTGCTCTGAAATGATGGATACTGTAGTTTCGTTTATGCTGCACTCTTGGAAAGTGCAGCATAAATTATGGTATATATAGGACTACATTAATGCAAAACTTGGACAAACTACTTAGCTAGGCAAAAACACACGATGATTTAGGCAGGCTTTAGTGTCTACTGTCATACAGAAGAAATAGATTTCAGTGTTTTACTTTGAAATCTATTTCTATTTTGTCAAAAAAAAAATATGTGGATGTATAACAAATTAAGTCAGCAGTTCAGACATGGATCTGCATCTCAAAGCACAGCAATTAACCTTACAAATCTAATTTCTATGGAAGAGGCAAGAAAAAAAGCCTTCGTTGAACGAAAGCCATAAGAAATCCTGTTTTTAGTTGACCAAAAGTCACTACAAACATGTGGAAGAAGGTGTTTTTGGAGAGAAGAGACTAAATCTAACCGTCTGATCTACGTGCTAAATGTTATGAGCTGCAAAAAAAAATGAGACTTGGGGGGTAAAAGTTCGCCTTAGAGCAGGACAAAATATATCACCAGACCTACAATAGGAAGGTTAAGATCAAAGCACATTCAAGTGTTACAATAAACAAGCTAAAGTCAAGAATTAAATCCAATTTAGACCCTGTGGCAAACTGGAAAACCGATGATCTCCATCCAGTCTGACTGAGCTTGAGCTGTTTTGCAAAGAAGAATGAGTAAAGCTGGGAGAGACATGCAGCTGTGACTGCAGCACAAGGTGGTTCCACCATGAAACTTTTCTTTTTCTTTAAAATTACGCACTACCTTGAGTTGGTCCGTCGCAAAATAAAAATTCAAACAAAAATGTATTGGAGTTTGTGGTTCTTATGTGACAAGATGTGAACATATAGGAGGGCTTTTCTGCACCGTCAAGCTTAAAGAGCGTCTATGTATAGCTTTTGAAAAAAAAAAAGATTTAATCAAAAATAAGATTTATCTTATCTCCAAGTAATTGTTGTCAATTAGCAGTTTGGAGGCAAACTGCTCAAAGGCTCCACCAAGGCAAATATAAGCAACCAAGCATTAAATCCCACAGCATAATAAATCTAAAGCTGCTCCTTATCTATCAAACTCTTCATATTGAGCTCCCCCTCAACAGGGTCAAGATCTGCCTCCTATAATTTTACACAGACTGAGCACATTATCGTTCTGACGGACGGAGACTCTTTTCTGCTCATTAGCATCCTGGGCCTCTCTGTCACGGACAAACCCTTTCTTTGACCGAGTACCAAATTACTTTGCTAAATTAACACACTGTTCTCGAATGGACCATTGGCAGTGTTGTCCTAAACCCCTGCATAATAAGCACTAACTGGGAACAACTGTTCAGATGCTTCACCTTAATGCCTAAAAGCTCTTTGGTTGGACTGTAAATACAGCCGTGCTCAGAGAGGTGGGCTTATCAGCTTGATTAGTTTACCTGTGAAGGACAATAAGAGTGATACAGTCCTAAACTCGATGGCTCAAAGCTTCCCTTTGCTCCCGCTATCAGAATCAGAAAGTCTGAACTCTGAGGAATAACAAAGAGACCGCTGAACCGGAGACAAAGAGGTGTCGGGATTATTGCCAGAAAGAAACGACCATGCAGAAAGTGATCAAACAGCCAGGCCCTTAGTAATGCTTCTTGAAACTGCTTCACTCACTGGGAATTTCTGCTTTTCGTGCTAAACGGGAATGTCGTGTGTCAGACCAGCCACAAAAAAAAAACTTTAAACTATTTGGGCCCCAAACTGGTATTGCCAAGTCCTTTTCAAGTGAGAAGAAAAAAAAAAAAACATGCATCAATGCAGATTGTAAGGGGCCGGGTTTTTTTTTTTTTTTTTTTTTTTTTTCTCTGTTTGCAACAACGCCTAAATGTGGATCAGAGCAATGTTTTAATCTAAGGAACTTCTGTGGTGAGGGGAGCGTTTCTTGGCTCTCGACACCAAATAATTGTACAAACAACTGCTTCGGAGACTGCATTCCTCTTGCACTGGTCTATATACAGATCGAGAAGGAAATTATTATGCAAAGACCACAAAGAAAGTGTGGAAAAAAAAAACCCACAAAAGGAATGACATGGATGCATTTCAAATGCGGAGTTCAAAACAGCCTACCGCCAGTGTTTTACGCATTTCTATGAGGAGCAGACTTTGTCAGTCAGACATTACTAAACAGGACTCCAAACTCCATATTAGGGTTGTCAAGATAATAAAATTTAAAACTTGATACCAATATTAAGAAAAATCGCAACCATTTTTTGATACTTCAGGCAACATTTTTTTAAGGTTATTTTGGTTAATAGCAAAAGATATGATTAAGTACAATACAACCACATTTTAACTTTCTTATTAGGGCAAACCAGCCCGAATAAGAAATAATGTACCCTATTATTAGGGTACAGTTCAGCCCTTGCTTAGTGAAACACATCATTTAACTGTGAATTCCCTGGTTGGTAAAACAGTAGACAAGCTAATTAGTTGAAGTGTCAGTATCCTTTGTGGAAGTGTTTACCTTTGATTCAGTTGTCCAGATATTTTATTTTATTAGAATTGGTAATTTTTGTGTTTCATAACGTGTTTTCATTTGTCTGCAAAGTTGCTGATGATAGCAATGAATGTCACAACGGAGGGACAAATAAAGGATCCTTCTGTAAGTAAATTACGTTTCAAAGCAAACATGGATCTGGCACATATGAAAACACATTTTTATTGTTTAACAGGATCTGGTCCAAATGTATTCAGCAGAAGCACCGGACAATTTCTGCTCATCTGGTAAATTTGCAAGATATTTTATCTTTATCAACCTTTTTACGTTGCTTCTTGTTGTAACGTTAGCTTGTTACATTAGCATTGCTAATTTTGGTCTACCTTTCCGTCGGCCTCAGAGGGAAAGTTCTTCAGAACAACGCTTTTGTGTTTAACGTGTCAACTAAATTGTCTGGCTGTACTTTAGTAGCTATGGTATACATTTTTTTGACAACCCTATTCCATATTTTGAGTTTTTCAATGCATGCAAACAGATCTGTCAGGTAAATGAGAAATTATAGACCACCTGTATAAATAAAGGTTTAGTAAAAAACTAAAGAAAAATTGGAAACCCTTCTTAGCCTTGTTTTACAGATGTAACAGCAAACATCAGCTTGGTGCGTGAAACTGAACTTCACAGCATCTCGGCTCACCTGCAACATCAGCTCGCATTCTTCTCGGCCAACAAAGATCATTTCCCGCGGCAGGCGGTGGCGCGTGCCCGAGCTGCTGACCAGAAACCATGAGGTGACGCTCATGTTGGCGCCACGGGTCAGGATCTTCTTGGCATCCTGGGAAAAAAATAAAGAAATACAACAGTTTTTTACATCCATCAAATTTCTGTACCGGCTTTAACCTAAACACATTGTACACACTTAAACTATGTGTATACATTGTAAGGCCAGAAAATTACAACATTACAGCTCGAAAACAGTTAACATTTTTCATCGTATTGTTTTTTTACTATTTAAAATCAATGTAGCGCTGCCTCTTGCTCACTGCAGCACGCTGCTGGTAATCCATCTTATTGAAGGTATCTACATTTTTTTACTGACTTAAATGAAAAAACTTCCAGTCGCCTATCATGCTGGTAAAAGTATCTCTGTTTTTGAAAAAATTGTTAGCAACAAGTTGTTAAACTTCCCAACTGCAGGCTACTTGAGCGAATAGCCTGACTAACAAACCTGCTAATAGTGGCTTGGTATACATGTTTAACTATATAAAAAACAGAATAGCAAAAAGAGATAATATTCTATACAATAACCACAGCATTTCTAAACTGCAGCCTGATCTAGTGGATATTGATTGAGTCTATATATATCAAATAAAAATAACTAATATCATGTCACTTAACAGACATGTTACAAGACAGACATGTGCTGCCAGGTTCTCTGATAGAGGTCGTTTGTAACAAAAAAATAAAGGGCATTAATTAAGAAACACTATTCTCATGCATTTGTCAAAAATGGCCTTAGCATTTGCCCTATTTTTGTTTATGAGAGAAATAAAACATAATTACATGCCATCGGTTGATAACATTCATAGACTAAGAGAATAAGTGTTTTTAGTTTTGATGGACATAATTAATACAAAAAAGATTTTCAGTGTTATCGTTTCCTCCGCTGAACGAAACAGGAGTCATTTAGCGTCTCACCAGATGATTTGATGATTTGATGCATCTATCTATATATATATATATATATATATATATATATAGATAGATAGATAGATAGATAGATAGATAGATAGATAGATAGATAGATAGATAGATAGACTGAAGACATGCATCAAAAATTATTGGCTGAGTTTAATGAAAACACAGATTCATTTGGAATCGAGCCATTTTTGTGTTTTAGGATCACTACTTTTTTAGCAGGTTTTAAAGTAAAGTTAGAACATCCATCAGCTCACAAGTTCTACTTCAAAATACTATAATAGTCTTCTTTTCTAACCTAAAAATATAATCATGAAGTCATTTGGTTTCAAATGATATAAAAACTGTGTTTTGTTCTTTTAAATTAACTTATTTGCATTGACATACTAAGAACCACTAACAAGCTTGCCAACTGGATCTGTAAGAATCAACGTTGTTATTATAACAGTGTTGGGAACATTAGTTTCTTTAATGTGTTAAATGAAAGCAATCGGCTCATGTTAGGAATTTGGGTTTATAATTTATAGTTAAACACTAGGTTTTTAATAAAGGTTATTATAAAGTGAGAACAGCTTACAAGCCTGCAACTGGCACGGTTCTTATTTAGAAAAGGACAGCTTTGGTTCAGAGATTGTTAAATGGATCTAACACAACCACTTCTTGCCCGAGGTTGAGGGGGAGATAATGCAATATTTATTAAAGGATAAACATCCTGCATTTATTAAAAGAGCAACAGGTAAAAGCTTTGTGAAAATTAGTTTTTGCATACAGTGACCTAACCTCGCCTGTTTTACATAAGGCAGCTCTTACCTTCACTGCTTAGCTTACAGTGATCAATCCAATAAAGAGGGCACTAGTGCTAGTCACTCACTCGGGAGCAGACATTTTTTACAGACATTATCTGAGAAAATTAGTAAAAGCCAACACAATCCGGGTTGGGATTTAATCTAAACAACCAGGAGGTGTAAAAACACATGGAAATTTACAGCGAGCTAGGAAACATGTTGCAAATTGAATCGCGTCAGTCTCTGGACGTCAGCTAGACAAAACTTAACTTCCTGTAGCTTTACTAAACTACACATCACCGACCAAATTACACTTATTTCTATTCCTAAGTGTAAACGTGTGTATTTTCTCGTAAAAGACACAGTTGTCTGAAATGTCTCCGGCTGGTGTGTTGTTGTTGTTATTCTTTGCTGGCAGTGTTTAGCTAGTCAGAACCAAGCTTTCTCTCCCAGCAGGAATACAGACTCACCTTAAACGCCTTCTCTGTTTTACGCCTTAGTGAAGCCAGCGTTTAAACGTCCTAATGTCAATGAAATTCGACGGCTGACATGAATCCAACAGGTGACTCTGGCCAGGTAACCGTCTAACACACCCTCTTCCTGCTTTTTGGGAAAGACTGCCGGGCGAAACTGTCCTGTAAAAACGCCTCCAGTCTCTAGTCCCAATGCGGTGTGACGACATTGTCCCATCAAACGGGTTTAACCTGAGAGGAGAAAGAGGAGAGAGGTCTCACTCTGACTCGATTCCGAGCGAGTAGCCACGCCCCCTTGTAGTACGACTCCTGACCGTGGCGAACTTTTCCGTCACAGTGATATCACTTTAAGGAAGGACATTTCCGCCACCATAAAAAAAAGAAAGAATGAAATTTAAGATATAACGTCATAATGATACAATTTAAAGTTATTACAGCTTTTAAAGTCACAGGATTGAGATTTAAAGTCCTATTTGGAATTTCAAGTCATAATTTTAAGTTTTAAAATCATAGTGGATTTAAAATCATAATAATGTAATTTATGAATTTATTGCTTGTCATAATAAGGAGATGCAAAGTGATATCTGAATTCAAATGTGTATTATTACTTTTAAAACCACTTCTGAAATGTAAGTAATAATTAAGAGATTCAAAATAACGTAGAACTATGTGTGTGTGTGTGTGTGTGTGTGTGTGTGTGTGTGTGTGTGTGTGTGTGTGTGTGTGTGTGTGTGTGTGTGTGTGTGTGTGTGTGTGTGTAAAGAGAGAGAGACAGATAGACGGACACACACACATATTATTGATCTTAAAGATTGTTAATGGTGAGTCTAAATTTTGATGCATCATCATCAATGAATAACTTAAGTGAATGATACGGCAAAAAGCTTTTCCTTAACTTGATTTAGCTGTGTTAATTATTAACCGCCCGTCTTTTGTTTGCTTTCTTATTTATCTCAGATTAGAACGACAAAAAAAATAAAATAAACAGAATACACGGGTTTTCAAGCAGGTTACCATCTGTAAGCAAAATCCTCAAATGCCCAGCTGAAACAAAAAAAGAAAAAAGATACAATAAAATAAAATAAAAACCTGGGTGGTAATCAGATGAAACTCTGAAATCCCATTTAGTGGTACATATTCATCGTAGATGCTCTAAAGAAATGTTTGGAGCACATTTCTTGTGTTTTTATCCAAATTCTTGTTTAAAGCACGGGCAAATGTTCAATAACATTCCAAACAATCGAAAACATTGTGAAACAGTTGATTTCTTCATCGTGGCTGTGAAAGAATTTGCAAGATCAAAAAATTATTTCGTTGACATTTTTTCGCTTCCGTAGAATCGACCATCAATTCGTGGTATAAAAAAAACCCACCAATTTGTCTTAAAATTACTAACTCTAACGTAAAATAAAACTAAAAACGTCTGCTGGTTTGGTGTAGATCTGCCTTAAGCGCTTGATGGCCGCTAGATGGAGCTGTTGCCCCAATTAACTAAGTCATAAACGGTCACCAGGTCATAGTGACTGTTCATTGTCAATATTTAAATTCAATTTAAGAACCACTTGTAAATTATTATACAAGAAGGGTTTAAAGAAATACACCATCATTTTGCTAGATTTCCCATAAAATAACAAAATGGCGTTTCCAGCATTAAAATAAGTGTGCAAACTGATGTTCTATTGAATGTAATCTTCAAATCAATTCTGCTGTTGGTGTGAAGAAGGAAGTTATATACTGAAAGTGTCATACCTGTTCTGTAATGGATTATCTTGGACTTTAAATAACTCTCCACCCCCACAAAGCAAAACCTATTCTTTCACAAATTCATCAGTTTCATAATGAGCTATTAGATTCCATATATTTAAAGGTAACATCGTTTCTTCAAAGGGCATATTTAGTTTAATACAGTTTCATTTGGTCATATGGTGCACAGCTAAGCCTCGTGAAGCAGCAGCCATCCTGCTGAGGTGTCCACGAAAGACTCTGAACCAGCTCCTGCTCAGCTGATCCTGCACCTTCACTGCTGCTACATCAAGAATTTTATTGCAGATCAGTCACTTACCGAAAGCAGGATTTAATACACAAACGGCCAGTTAAAGAGCAGTAGTAGAATCAAATGCTATTCTACAAAATATTTCTCCTGCCGTTTCATAATTTTTCAACTGCTAATATGAAACATTAAGCAAGTAGGAGTACATTTATTGACGTAGCAGTTTTCACATGTAAGCATACCAAAGTGCTTCACAGCAAAACAACAAAAGAAAATGATCAAGAACATAATATAATTGTTAGAATTATTTAATAAAATGGGGGAGTGGGGTACAAAAATCAACATATCAGATTAGAAAAGGCTACAAGGAATGCAGGCAACACAAAGTAAGACATCTAACTCAAGGCTTGTCTACTGAAAAGGGACCTTGGCTGCTTTTTAAAAGTTGGTACGCCACCAAAGCAAAAGGGTGCGTAATTGAGAAGTGGAGGGATATGTGGATTTTTTCTGAATAAAACTCTAATATTTCCAATGGTAAAGAAGCTAAGATATATAAAACATAGTTTCCACCTAAACTAACAGACCACACCATCCCCACGGTGAATCGTAGTGGTGGCAGTATAATGCTGCGAGGATCCTTTCGCACAGACAAGGAAGCTGGTTAGATTGGATGAGAATGCGAATGGAGTTAATCCAGAAAAAAAAAAAAAAAACTATTTTATTTGAGTTTTTGCTGTATTATTAAGGTTGTTGTACTGCTGAAGGGTGAACCTCCACACCACTCACAGGTCTCTACATCCTCTAACAGGTTTTGCCTTGTATCTATTTATTTACCTATTATTGCTTTAGTTAACAAGGAAAGAACCATTGAGATTTAAAATCTTGTTTTTACAACAGAGTCCTGCTTCTGTGTCCTGAACAAAAGCATCTCCGCAGCATGATGCTGCCCCCACCTTTCACCGCCAGGTCATAATCTAGTCTCCATTTTCTGACTTCTAAACAACCCATGCAAATGTTTTCATTCTACTTCACAGCTGTGCACACCTGTATGTTGGCCAATTAAACAAAATCTCAATTAAATACATTCTGGTGATTGATTTATTTATTTCGAACAAACAAAATAGAAAAATATAGATAAATCATATAGAATACATATTCCTACATGTATAGCAAAAGAAACTAAGGGTGTTGCAAAAATAAATACATGTATCAATAAATAAAAAATAAAGCGTCATCAAATCAATTAGATGCAAGTTTAAAAAAGGAGTTGGAAGACGTTTATACTTATTTTTCACTACCACCCCTATAGCCTTTGTCAATTTCTCATATCACTTTCATTTTGGTTTAATTTTGGTTGGCCAAATGTGGGGGGAAAAAAGCAAAAAAAAAAAAAAAAAAAAAAAAACAGTTGTTCATATCAGAACTGAATTGATTTGGGCTTCTTAGTTTGAACCAGTTAAAATTCTTTATTATTCACCATCTAACGCCATTAAGCTGATACGTTAATAACTGTACAGGGGAGTCAAAATAAAACTACAAATAGCCCTTGACACCAGCAACCTGGGCCTAGAAAGCCACTTTAAATGCTAAAAAACAAATCTGAAACAGCTGGAATGATGTGAAAGTGACATTTCTGAGACTGAAGGGGGGGAACTTATGAAGCTGCCACACACAAAGTCAGACAAAGAAGGTGAAAACCTTTCAATGAGTGGTTTTGTTTCATGCAAAAAAAAAAAAAATACATGAGTCCTGGCTTTTGGACAGAGGGTAAATGAGATCAGAATCTAGCTGAGGTCGGTGCCAGAACAACATCCCAGCTTTGTGCTGCGTTCGCTGTCCAGTCCAGCCGAAGGAGCTGGGAACGCTGTAATGCGTGTCAGGTGAGTGCCACACTGGGCCCAAACCCTGTCTCAGCTTGTAATGTTGCTGTGCGCTGCAGCTGGCCAAAACAGCAGACTGTGAGCTCTGGCTGTCAACATCTGCTCCAGAGACTCTACCATCTGCCTGAGCGGCCCCCCCACACCCCAAGGGAACAGAGCATCGCTCCTCGTCTCAGACCAGCTGCAAAGCCCTGGACGTTGACACGAGCTGCCTCGCACTGTCTCACACTTGGCCATATTGTATGTTCACAGCAAGGTTTAACTAGATGAACTAAACCCCTGTATTGATTTGTTTTATTGTTAAGAGGTAGAGTTCAGCCTCCTGAACTCTTAGCCTTACAATACATTTCATTAAATTGGAATATTACCAGGAACCTAATCTATTTCATTAATTTAATTTAAAAAAAAGTGGATATATTGTTACAGGTTCGTTACAACTCAAAGTGATATTTTTCAGGCATTTATTTGTTCTAGTGTTGATTATTATAGCTTAGTTACAAACAAAATCTAGTACCTAAAAATGTCTACATTACTCAGTATAATTTAAAAACGTGTTTATAATATCGGAAATGTCTTTCTACCAAAGAAAGAATGTGTTTCCACACCGTAACATGTGCAGTCAACACTTGTTTGGAGCTCATTTTGCATGAATTACTGCCTCTGTGCATTGTGCCACGGAGGCGTCTCATCTTCCTCTTGATGACACATCATGCATTCCCTAAAAGGGGGGATAGATCAGTTAGATTAAGCACATAGATCTCCAGGTTGTTCAACCAGGAACTTTTGCTTGAGAGGTGGCTCAACTCAAAGAAGACTCCAGCTGCAGTCGAGAACTTCATCGAAATTATTTAACAGGCTTTACCGCTGTCTTCACAAGGCTATGGTTGTAAAGGTTAAGGACCTTTTTTCCTTCCACATAACTTTCTATTAATTTGCTTGCGCGCAGGACAGTAAACAGCCAGCTTTACCAACAGTGGCCTCCTGTAGCTGACTCGTTTTTGTGGGTGTAAATGACGTCTTCCCCCACGATTGTGTAGGTCAAGATACATTTCTGTATACAACAAAAAGTAAAATAATTAAATAAAAAATCTATATGTAATATTCAAATTTCCTCTAAATTCTGAAAATAAATATTGAGTTTTAATTAGCTGTAAATCACAATCACAAAAATTAAGAAAATACTTTGTATATATACTTTGAAAATGGGAATAGATTAAGATGAAAATAAATTAAGCTAAAGGAAAACCTTTTGGGAGGACATCTGTCTCAAACATTCATTAATCTGTTAATTTCTAAAGCACTTGAATGCATCGAAAGAGACTGAAGCGCATGAAAATGTCATTTAAAAACTAGCTCAAAGAAATCACAGAAAATAAAACGTACGTTTGCCTGTTTTTTCCCTCTGCATTTCAGTGTAGATAATAATCGTTCAGGAAAAAATAAAATAGATGAGTCAATCAATTGATAAGACCTTTTATTTCATCAATTGAGAAGAAAACATGTAAAAACAGTGTACAAAGTTTATATTATTTGTTTACTAAAGCTGGTGTCCTCGGCCTCAGGAGTACAGGAGGGGCAGATACAAAAAAAAAAAAAGTTGAAGTAAAAATATAAAATGATTTTTTTTTCTCCCTATTTTCAGAAGGTGATAGCCAATAGGGGAGTATGCATAGGAATAGGTAACAAACAGACTCAAAAGAGCAAACGAAGGTTTGCAAACGACTGAAGAGAAAACAATATAAAAACCATTACATTCAATGAAAATATGCACTTTTGAAAATGATTATCTGTCGTTCTTAAAAATACTGAAGTGCCTCCGGAAAACAGCTGAAAGAAGGGCGTCGGTTTTAGCCTCAGCAGAAATTATTCAAACCAGCACGTCTTGTTTTAAGTCGTATCCACAACAAATGAATTCATCTTACAAAAAGGAAGCTAATTTAGTCGCTACCAGCCATAAGTTACATATAGAGGGGGTCCGAATACAATCATTTTTGGGCAACAAAGTGCATATCATTGGCACACGGAAACTAATTTTCACCCACATTGGTCTCATAAATAACTCAGAAGCTCATGTGAAGGGGAGAAGTCCCCTTAAGAAGCAAAACAAAGATGACAGTTTTCCCCTGAAGCCTAGTTTGCTTGCAAAGTAATCAAAAAAAAAAAAAAAAGTGTATTATGTTGAAGTGACCTCACTGAGGCTGCAGCATATGCACCGAGTGGAACATAACACCCAATAGTGTACTGTATAGAGGAAAAACCCAAAAGGAGATGAGAAGAGTTTGGAGCAGAAGGAGCATCCAGATGAAAAGGCACCAGGAAGTATAAGCACTTACTTCAGGACCTGCAGATGCTTCTTTTTTTTTTTTTTTTTCTTTTTTTTTCTTAGTCTGAACAGCAAACAGTGGGTCTGTGTCACGTGCAAACGATTTTTAAAAGAAACTGCCCGAATGATCACTCGTGCTCGAGTAACTTGCGTCATATTAGACTGTATCGGACTGCTGATTGAACATACCCATCGCGGTGTGGATTGACGAAACAACAGAGCGGTTTCAGTTTTTTTTTTTTGTTTTTGTTTTTTTGCATCAAGGGTACATTAAAGCGAAGATGGCTTTTCAGTCTTAGGAGAATTAGGCATGTGTTACAACACATCATTATGCAGGAAGATTAACTTTTATTTGATACGGTACATTCACTTTATGAGGCCAAAAGATGTCTGAAAAGACTCGAGAAACATGGATAAATCACCCACTCAACAAACAACACACTCTCTTGCTTTACATGGTGTTTTTGGTCCACAGCATGCCTAAAACCTATTTGAAATGGTTGATATTTCATTGAATACAAACAACCCCTTTAAAAAAAAAAAAAAAAAGAAAACAAAAATCATTTGAGTTATAGGAGTAGCCCAATTTGTGCATAGCTACATTTCCCCTTTCATTGCGGGATGCCTGCACTGTTTACAGCATAACAACCAGGAAATGCAGGGATAGTGTTATCTCCATGGTCAGTCTTCAAAGGCCGCCAAGAACAAGCACGTTTATCTTTGTTTTTGTCTCGCACTTCCTCCGTCCTGTAAAACGACAACAACGGCTCGCAGACTGAGACATCCGACGGTGGGGAGGGAGGGGGGGTGGGACTTGTGCAGACAATGCTGGGGTGGGGAGGTGGGGTGGGGTGGGGGGGACGAGGCTGGGGCCTTTTGAGAGTGCAGTCGGATGGAGAGGGGGAATAACGGTGGGGCCAGAGGAATGTTTGAGATTTGCATATTAGGTCGTCCCACTGGCGGAGTAGGAGAACTGTGCGAAGTGGGGTCGTCGCTCGCTGTCAAAAAAGTCGTCGTAGTCATCTGGGGATGAAAAAGAAAACAAATCTGTTTGTTCTTGTAAAAAAACGTACGAGCCGATAAGTATACAGGCAACAGGTTTTTCTACGGCTGCAGTGCCTTGCATGAATACTTGCACATTTTTACATGATGTTACATGTTAGATGTTGCAACCATTGCGATTTTATGCAATGAACCGACACAAAGTAGTGCACCTTTTACTCCAAGGTAGCTGCTTAAAACCCAGTGCAACAATCATCTTCACAAGTTGGCTACTTATTAAACAGAATCCACTTGGGTTTAAATCAATCTCACAATAAATCCAGCTGTTCGGTGAAGGCTTCGGGTATTTGCTAGAGAACATTAGTGAACAAACAGCATCATGTAGATCAGGGGCCACAGCAGACAGGTCAGGGATGAAGACGTTAAAACACTGCGGCCAGCCGAGAGACCAAAGGTGACTCTGGAGGAGCTGCTGGGATTTACTCTTCATGTGGGAGATGCCACAAATCTGGCTTTTGTCAAAGAGCGGTATGAAGAACACCATTGTTGAAATAAAGCCACAAGAAGTCTAGTTTTTCACAAGTCATGTGGGTTACACAGCAAACATCTGAAAGATGTTCTGGTCAGCTGAGAAATTTAACTTGTCAGCCCACAGGAAAAATCCAATATGTGACAGAAAACTAACAGTTCACTAAACAGTAACCGCCCCCCACAATGAAGCATGGTGGTGGCAGCATCATCCTGTGGGGATGTTTTTCTTCAGCTGGGATGGGAAAGGCGGTCAGTGTTGACGGTAAAATGGATGAAGCTTCTTTAAGAAACTTTAAAAGACTCAAATATAACTGCAATCCACACATTGTACAATACATCAGAACATTAGTTATCCTTTCCATTCCACTTCACCATTATGTGCTACTTTGTGTTTATTCATTGGCTATAATCCCTAAAAAAAACAGATTAAAGTTTGGGGCTGTAATGTGACAAAATATGAAAAGTTCAAAGATTATGAATAATAATAATAATAATAATAATAATAATAATAATAATAATAATAATAATAATAATAATAATAATAATAATAATAATAAGTTACAGAAAAAGATTTCTGACCCCTGCACCTTTTAACGCATTTGATCAGGGGTAAAAAAAAAAAACACAACATGACACTCAAATCAGCACTGAAAATTACTAACACTTATTTTACCTTGTTTTTTTTAATATACATCTTTTTAAATATGTCAAATCAAAAAAAGAATTTAAACCTCGAGGGAGGGGAGGTTAACTGAATTCAAATAAATTTTCCTCCTTGTAATTCTTTAAGCAATTGTCTCTCAATATAACCAGTTCTCTACTTGCTTTAATGGTTTTGTGAGCCCTGATGAAATATTGCTGCGTGTCCAGAAGAGGGCACAGCGCCCCTGAGGAAGCTGGGTAAAGCCCTCACTCATATTTAGAAAAGGTAATCATCACTAACTCAGGTCTGCGCCCCCTAAATACAGCTAGGAGTTATGCAAAATAAAATGGGTATAGCCTTTATGACAGCATGAACTGCATGAGCGGAGCTGTTGAAAGGCTGGGAGCAGGTCTGTCTACGCGGGAAAGTGATGCTACCTTGTCCAGGTGGTGTGATGGTGATGGCTTGTGCTGTGAACTCTTCGTCAAAATATCTCGTGTCCGTCTCTGAGGTAACTTGGGGCCTAAACGGTGGGACAAGCTGTTGGGAGAGAAGGAGACATGCTTACAATCAGCAGATCACAGCTACCAGATGCCACTAGGGCTGGGCGATATAGACCAGAAATAATGTCTTTATATTTTTAAAGGCTAAATGCCGATATACGATATTCATCTCGATAGTTTTTTTCTTTTCACAAAGCATCTCTGAATCAAAGCTTTATCCCAAATGTGTCAGGCACATTTTTTTCACTAACAGCTGTAGATAAATGGGAGAAACGGTTGAAAAACAACTTACTGGAATATATAAAAATATTATTATAATACAACATAGACCATTTTGATATAAACGACTTAGCCTCATCTTATGTCTCCTTTAAAGAAATCTTGATATTTTTAAAAATCTCGATATACTGCCCAGCCCTAAGCCAGACAGACAGTGTCTGTAGTTTCTATGTGATCCTGCTTTATAGAAATCACAGCCAGAATGAATACTTTAGAGCCCCACCTTCTTCTCATAAACATCTTGCCAATTTATCCCAGTAAAGAATTTGTGCTGCATGATTTCCTTGGCATCTTCGGGCCCTCCGCCTAACCTGGAAACACAAGAGCAGCAAGTTTAATGGCACATTTTTTTCGCATAAAGAAATGGTAAAGACGAACAAAATCTACAAGTGAGATCCTGACCTTTCCACTGGGTCCTTCTTGAGAAGACCAGAGAGCAGCGAGCGCGCCTCGGGGCTGAGAGTCCGAGGAAAACGGATGTCCTCCATGAGGATGAGCTCAAACAGCTTCTCGTGATCCTGGCTGTAAAAGGGCAGCCTGCCGCACATCATCTCGTACATCACCACCCCCAGACCCCACCAGTCCACAGCGCGGCTGTAGTCATTGTCTTCCAGGATCTTGGGAGAGGGGAGATATTAAAAATGCAATTGTTGAGATCTACTATGGATATTTCAGGTTTCGAATCAGAAATTGTGTATTTCGTTTCTTCACATTCTTAAAATATAATATTTTACATTCAATTTGCTTTAAATGACAAATGTATGAGACAAATAATGGATGTTTCTGCTGCTTTTTAAAGCAGGTAAAGTAATTTTAAAGGTTTTTGACAACAGCAACAACAACAAAAAGCCTTTGTACACTGCAAAAAGTGGACTAAAAATAAGTAAAAATTTCTTGAAATTAGTGTATTTTTCCTTGATTTGACCAAGTAAATAAGACTATTTGCCAATGGAATAAGATCTTTGCACTGAAAATAGGACCAATTCATCTCTAAAATAAGATAATTAGATACCCTGCACTTGAAATAAGACGATGGAGATGAGTTGTTCCTATTTTAAGTGCAGAAATCTTATTCCATTGGCAGAGAGTCTTATTTACCTGCTCTAATCAAGGAAAATTACAATGATTTCAAGAAAATTTCACCTACTTTTACCTCCCTTTTTGCAGTGTAGTCACTCCTTTCAAACAAACAGGAAGTGAGAACCATGCACAGATGATAAAAGGACATCTGGATCCATAGATTAAATTCTATTTAATTAAAAGCAAAAAGATTTCTAAAGGGAATATGCTGAATAGGCCAGTGGCTAGTTGGCAACACAGAATTGGACAGAATGAGTACTTTTTGCGACATGTATCATTTCTAGTGGAACCAAGGGTGAACTCCGTGAAAGTAAACGGGTGAAGAAGATGGATTTCTTCTCCCCTTCTAAAAACAGTCTGTTTGCTTTTACTGCTTTTCTCCGCATGATTACAAAACATTGTGAGTCTTAGATTCGAGCAAAGGAACAAGCCGAAGCTGAAGGTGGAGAATTCAACAGTTTTTGTGACAGCTGACAGATGGCTTGATCAGGGAGTTAACAGCCGGACCACAGCTGTGACCATTTTGGAGAATAAAAGGTAATCCAAGTGAGACCTTCTTTCAACATGTTATTTTTTTTCTTTTTTACTTTTTATGAGTCCTCGGTCAGTAGAAAACATCTGCTGATGTCCGCATAGCATGTTAAATGATTAACTAAAGAACACCTCCGGCTCTTAGCTACAATAATTAGCTTCAGCTCAACTCATTTTTCTCTCTGTGCCAACGGAGCGAAAACTTAACTCTAACCACAGTCTGATTGTATATTTGTTATCTTTTACCTCATCTTCGATCCACTAGTGTAGGGTTAGCTTTAAGCAACTTTTTAGGCTTAAACAATTGTTCCTTTTCAGCAACATGTGGCTACTGTCACTGCCGACTTGTCTTTTCGTTCATGCTTTTTAAAATAAACACTTGTCTGCATTTTGCCATCAAAATATATCAAACACGAGCTACAATCCTAAATGCAACTCTGAAGGAAATGTTGTTAAATGGTGATAAACGGCCTTAGCTTTATGCACATATTGGGGTACTGAGTTAAGAGTGGATGAAGCCCTTGGCTGAATTAGTTCCTGATTCAGCCAAGAAGTCTGTGTTTGGACATCACCACCACCCCCAACAAAAATCACCTGCTCCACCCTCTGGTCAGAAGTTTTGAGGCTGCTCCGGCCAACACTGACTCACATCTCGCATTAAGAGCAAGTATAGAGTTTCCCCTGGAGCCTTGCATATTTAATCACCTCAAGCCCTTCTACATATACCCAAACAGAACAACAAACAGCAGAGGTATTAGTCTTTCACGTGAACAAATGATAGCAAACTGTTCAATTAACACAGCCGGCGTCACGGACAGGGAAATTTAATCACATCCTTTCAATAAAGTTGACTTTTTGTGACATTTCCTAGCCAGAAACTCCTCTGGTGTGGCGCTTGGTGAACAGCGCAACCTGTTGCATGACTAATGCGCCGCAGAGTGGAGTTGTTCCAGGGTGTCTGGGGACATGCACTGGATTCTACCTCACCAGGCGGATGTTGAAGGTTAAATCAAGACAACGAGAACAGCGTGTTCTCCCACACCTTCAGCAGGCGTGATGCTACAAAATCCGGACCTAATATTAGAAACTTAGGTAAAAAGAGGAGGGTGGATTAACAGAATTAGACCCCCGGCACAAAAGTGCACCGGCCCAGGGAGAGGGGTGGTCCCGTGGAAACAGATGGACTTGAAGTGTCCGTAAAAGGAACAAGACTGGTTGGCGAGTGTGGATGCATGCAGCTTGCATGTCTGTGTGGGCCCTCGGTCTGGCCCTGCGGTGAGTGCTGAGCATCGACAAGAAGGGCCAGGAGGGGGGTAACGTGAAGCCGGTGCGGGGCTAAGATTACTGGGCCGTCTCTATTTCCAGCGCTGCTGTCGTGTGATTCACACCGTGCGACAGCTGGGCCTGCAGCTGCCCCATATATGTAGAAGAGCGCCACAGCTGTGAAGCTGCCAGGAGCGCAGGAGCCAAGCTCATCCCTCATATACGTAAACAGGACTGCCTGCTTGCCTGCCTGCCTATTTGGGCTCCGGCCTTAAGCTAATACTGTTACACTGCCCCAAAGGAGCAGAGAGAGAGAAGGAGAGAGAGAGAGAGAGGAGAAAGGGATAAAAAAAAAAAAACACTTGCTGCTTGTTCTGTAGAGCTACACTCTCCACATTGCTGTTTTTCAGCTCACAATGTTCTACACTGACAGCCATTAATCTTTCAAGATGCTGAATACAGATCGGCGTTAGGGGCTAGATTAAACACGTCCGCATTTTTCTTTCTAGGCCTTCCCCAACAGCCAATTCCCCCGGCCAATAATGGTTTTCTCTTTTTTTTTTAAAGTGTTTAATAAAAGTGACTAAGTGAATTTGTCCAGCTCTGTACTCCGGAGACAAGCTGGTCAGGCTGTTGCAGACACCGGGTCTCTCCTCCCTACCTACCTCCCCCCCCACCCCACCCCTTCTCTCTCCCCGTTCCTTTTTTCTCTGCAGCTCTGGGTGGAATATTCCCAGACATTACAGCATTCCAGTGCAGCGCACACACAACAAGGTCATTGTTTATTGCAGAAAAACCTGTAACACTGCCTGGCCCGCACTCCATAGAGACGCTCAGCAGCGACCCGGTTACCGTGGCGACGCCCCCCGATGTCTACCAGCGCTCCACTGTCTAGTTTGAAGCCGTCATTAGAGTGGGCGGGGAAGAAAACTTGGGATGAGGAGAGAAAACTAGAAGCAATTGCAATAAATAAGTTTGTTTTTTTTCCACCCTCTTATCCAGGTGAGATGCAGGTTCTTTTCCCACATTCAACTTTTCTACATATTGTGACGTTGCAACCACAACCTGTAAGTTCATTTTCATGGCAGCACATCACAGAAGTTGAATGAAAAGCAATTCAATATTTCTTTGAGCAGTAAAATCTGAAAAAAAAAAAAAGCGTGCCATGCGTTTGTATTCTGCCCCTCCTCCCTTCTGAGGCAATGCTTTGCAGAAACACCTCTCACTGCAATTATAGCTGCAACTACTTTTGGGATACGTCTCTACCAGCTGTGCACATCTGGAGACTACGTATTTTTTTGCTTATTCTTTGCAAAATAGCCCAAGCTCAGACTGGATGGAGAGCTTCTTGGCACAGAGATTTTGAAGCCTTCTTACAGACTTGTTTAGAAATAATTCTGGAACAACATAAAGTATAAAATCACATCATCAGTCTCAAAACTTTTGACTAGCCTCTAAAATATCTTTCTGCCCTGGATTTGATTCATCCATCTTCCCATCAACTTTGGTCAGGTTTCCTTTAGCTGAAGGAATGTATTCCCACAACAATTCCCACCACCTAGTTTCACATTGGGAAGGTGTGTCGAGACCGATGTGCTGTTTTAGGATTTCCAGCACACACACAGTAGAATTTTGCACGTAGTTTTATCTTATTCCATTTTCCCATAAATCCACCACTCAGCCGAGCGTGTTTTGCGGTTTTCTTTTAAAAGTATATTCATTGAATTCTGTTTTCTTCTCGCCACTCTTTGACGAAGGCCAGATTTGCTCAGAGTCTGAGGCCTTCACAGAACAACTGCATTCATACTGAGATTAAATTGTGACTTCTAAAGGAAATCAGTCTTATTTAGTGGTATCAAGGTGAAAGGCGCTTAACAAAAATGCACGAGGCAACGATTTGCAAAACGTAATTTTCCTTCCACTCCTTTGTCTTGGTCCATTAAATAAAATCCTAAGATATTACATAGAAGTCTGTGGTGGTAACGTGACAAAATGCGAGAAACTTTAAGGGGTACGAGTATTTTTACTATGCACTGCATGTGTTCCTGAGGAAGAGTGAAGCTTTGTGGGATTGTGTGCAGAGGTCAGGTGAAGCATCCCAAGAACCGCCTCTCCTGGTGCCACATAACAGCTGTAACCCATGCGGTCTCTCTCTTCCTCGCTTTCCCAGACAGACGTTCACATTTCCTGGAGGTCCTGCCAGCCAAACACCTCCTTCTCCTGCTGCTCCTCCAAAAACACAAAATTCCAATTGCACTCTAAAAAACACGATACGGCAACTGTGTCAACATGAACACCCTTCTTCCGGAAAGCGTTTTTTTTTATGATCACAGGGTGGGAGAACCCACAAACACGCTTCGAATACTCACAATACAGCGTATCGGGTTACACACGGCCAGCGCTTGTCATACCTGCACGCAACAGCGAGTAGCCACACCCCTCCCGAGACAGCAAACATGAGAGCAGGCTGCCCTGCCCTGGGCACACTGCGCACTCATTAACTCAACTTCAGCTGGAGATTAGAGAGGCATTTTGGGACAGCTGCCCTTTCCTTCAAATGCTTCCCCATCATCCACTGATGTCCACAAAGACTTTGGTTTTTGGTTTACAGGAAATCAAGGGTAAGAAGATAAAAACTGTGAGTAATAACAGGAATCCAATAAATAGACTAAAATTACAGACAATGTTTTAATCTGTGCCCTACGCGCTTTAATGGCGAATAAATCTGACGGTCGTCTGCATAGAGATGAAGAGGAGAATTGTGCTTCCTAGGTAGTGAGAAAATGGAGGTCCAAGAATGGAACCTTGTGGCACCCCCATGAAAAAAATAAAAAAAAGAAAAATAAAAAAATCAGTGGAGGTGAAGGAAAAATCGTTGCTGCTGACAGAAACTTCCTTTTGTGTCTTTTTGTTTAAGTTAAAAGTATCAAATGGACACAGACTCTCTTCTAAAGGACCAGAAGGTGTGAATTAAGTGTATAAAAATGGAATCATGATCTGTATGTTCAACCTTCTACAGATCTTCGGTTCAACGCAGCTCCATAACCCAATAGGATCAAGTTTAAAGAAGAGTCTACAAAAAGCTGCCATTTCCTTTGCGACAGATCTGAACAGATTCAGGAAGACGTCTGAGCAGCTAGAAAGTTGAAGTCAGTATTTGCGCCGTCGTGTTTACCTCGGGTGCGAGGTACTCTGGTGTCCCGCAGAAAGTTTTCATAGTGTCTGCGCCTTTGATTCCCTCCTTACAGAGACCAAAATCTGTGATCTTTACGTGTCCGTCTTTGTCCAGCATGAGGTTTTCCAGCTGTGGAAATAGAAAGAAAAAGAACATGCATAAATGTTGATGTAAATCTATTTTTTTTTTTTAAGTGTACCATGTACTGATGAGTATAAATTATAGAAAAAGAAAAAGTTGGAATCATTTGGAAAACTGAATTTATTGAGGGCCAAAGTGCAACAAACCAATATTTAACTAAATGGCCACTTAAGAATGTGATTTCAAATTACATTGTAAATAAATTGCATTAAATAAAGATTCATTTAAATATACATAGACTTAAAATGTAAAGAAATAATTTTCTAATTAATTTACATAATTAAGAATATAATAATATTTAAATATTAGTTACATTTGGTTAAAGTATGCATTTCCCAATTTTATTAACAAAATATATAAGGATTTATTGAAATGTGGTGCTTTGACACTCTAGAAATTGGTATGCGAAGCTAATTATACACCTTTTTTTAATTTCAGTGTCACCAATTGCTTGATAATGAATGAATTGATGAAAATGTCTGCAAAGAGGAACTGCAGCACAAATTTGACATCATCTCATCATCTTCCTTTAGTATTTAGCTCACTGTCTAGTTGAATGGCTGTTTGACTAAACCAGGTATAATCAATCATACGAGTACTGAGGTAAAAGATAAATAGCCAAACATGGTTTTATCTTTCCCTCGTTATTTTTGGCAGGAAAATGTTTTATTTCCCCGGTTTTGCAAATTAATTTGAAAAATGCACTGCAACATAAACTAGGGGAAGTTTTGGGTCAAACCATAAACATGTCTATAGAATCAGAAGCAACCTGTGTTTTCATGCTGAAACATCTACACTTTAAATCTAAATTCAATTCAGTTCATGCCCTTAGTTTAGGGTCTCTGTCAACTCTGATGAGTTTCCCTGTCCCAGTTGAAGAAAAGCAACAGCATGACACTGCTGCCACCACCATGTTTCATGATGGTGTGGCGTATTTAGGGTTAGTTCTCTTCTACAGACACAATTTTTAGCATGATCATAAAAGCCTTCACAGAACAGCTGTATATACACTGATGTTAAATTTCATACTTTACTGGACTAAATGCGTGCCTTTTTAAAGCAAAAACTTACTTGTAAAAGATCAGGAACCACATTTATAAAATCACAACTACATATCAATTTATGTTGGTCTTTTAAAAATCCATCCCAATAAAATGCATTGAAACTTGCAGTTGCAACGAAACAAAAAAATTCAAGAGGTGTTAATACTTTTGCACAGACATGTCAGGTAAACATGAAAAGGTAATCAGACCTCCCACTCATATGGATGTGGGTTATTTTGTGTCAGGACATGAGGTTGCCCCCCCCATTCAGCGTCTCTCGTTCTGTTAAAGTCACCTAGCAGCTGTAGCTCACACGTGGCCAGCAGCGACCGGCCAGAGTCAGCACATCCTCCAATCCTGCTACCCTGGCATTTTCTGGAGAACCCTTGCAGGCTGGGAGGCTGCCTCGTAAACCCAAGGGAAGGAAGGAGGGAGGGAGAGCTGCGCTGTGCTGACCTGGCTGGTATAGTTTTATCAGCTGGAAGAAGTACGGCTAAAGATGCCCACTGCAGCATCGATAGCATTCCTGAAGCTAAGCATGCCCATCAACAAGGTAAAAGTACAGCTGCAATGACGGATGGTTGTTAATTTCCTTCTTGCGTACAAGAACTGCTCAACTGCATTGCCAATTTACGGAATATAAAATTGCAAAGTGGACAAACCCCACATAATGGGCTCTGCGTGTGCGCTATTAGAGGCAACTCTGGTTATTTCTGTCTCACTGCAGTAATGTACAGACCAGACTCTTCTCCAGCTGCAGTGATGTCTAGAGGCTGATACGGGGGAGGCAGATCAATAAGCCTCGTCTGCTGCCACAGCTCTGGATGAAGACAAACCTGATCTACAGAGCCTTGCAAAAGTATTCATGCACCTACACTGCAAAAACTGAACTAAATATAAGTAAAATTTTCTTAAAATTAGTGTATTTGTCCTTGATTTGAGCAGGTAAATAAGATTATCTGCCAATGGGATGAGTAATTTTACCCCTAAAATAAGATATTTAGATATAAAGCACTTGAAATAAGTTGATGGAGATGAGTTGTTCCTATTTTAAGTGCAAAAATCTTATTCCATTGGCAGATTATCTTATTTACTTGCTCAAAAAAAAAGTACAAATACACTCATTTCAAGAAAATTTTAACTTATTTTTATTTCTGTTTTTGCAGTGTAGAACATTTCACATTTTGTCACTTTACAACCACAAACTTCAACACATTTTGTCTTACATTATCGACACAAAATGGTGCGTAATGTGATGCATACATAGTTTGTACATATTTTTAATAAAGAAAAATGCTACAAATAATAGAGAAGTTTGCATATGTAGTCAGGTCCTCTCGGTCAACTTTTAGATGCAGGCTTCCCCGACAGGCTAGAAATTAAATAATGGTTCGTTACCACGCCTCTGCAGAGCTGGATGACCTGCTGTTGAGGCGATTTCACCGTGTTGGATAAGGTATGCATCTAAACGAAGGATGGCAGCTCTGGAGGAATGGACCTGGGCACCCGAAATATAGTAGGGTGATATTTTTTGCCCCATTGTTCTTTGCAAAATTGCTTAATCTCCATTAGATTGGAGGAAGAGCAGCTATAAAGATCAATTTTCACGTCTTTGGGTCATTCCAAGACATAGATCTACTTTGACCTAAACCCTTACATTGTTGCTCTGGCTGTACGTTTCGGGTCCTCCAGTCAAGTCGCAAGCCTTTTAGATGTTTTTAGGTTTACTTTCAGAATTGTGTTGTACTTGTCTTATATAAATTACCCAGTTTCCTTGTCCATGCTGAGGAAAAGCATCTCCACATCACAAAGCTGCCACCACTACCGTTTCACAGTGTGGACGGTGCGTTCAGGTTTAAGTTCAGAGTTTGTTTCCCCTAACAAAGTGTTTTGCATGTAGGTCACCAAATGTCTCATCTTGTCTAACCTGAGCAGAGCATTAGCTGTGCCCCTACATGGCTTATGGCACGCTTTAAACGGGACTTCTGGAAAAGACTAATATAGTTTTCCATTCAATAGATTCTCAATCCATGTTGAGGTGTGGATCTCTGCATCTGAAGTTACCATGGGCCTCTTGCCAGCTTCCCCTTCATATTAACTCTCTTTGCCTCAGCTGCGACACACGTCTTGGAAAGGTTGCAGTAGTGCTGGATACCTTCGTCTTTAGGAAGACAGATTGAACAGCGCTCTGCGAGATGTTCGGGTTGTTGTTGTTTTTTTTTACCTAAGCCTGTTGTAAGCTTCTCCACAACTTTATCGGCTGTGTTCCTTTGTTTTCATAAAACCGTTTGTTTACCAGTGGTCTCTATTGCAGTGGCTTTCACAGAACTCTATTTTACAAATGAAGGCTATGATTATCAGATTAAAATGGGGTCGAATACATATGCATGCCACAATTCTTTAGATTTGTATTTGCTAAAACAGTTTAAAAGGTTTAGGTTCCACTTTGCGCTTGTCTATTGCGTAAAATACATTGAAGTTTGTGGCGCTATTGTGACAAAATGGAGTAAATGAAAGGAATAAAAGGAGGAAGAGTCCAAAATGGGCAAAGGGGAGCTCATATTTCCTTGATACCTTGAGATCTCTATACACCACGTCTCTCTCAGAATGCAGGTAGTCCAGTGCTGACACTATCTCTGCACAGTAGAATCGAGCCCGTTCTTCTGAGAATACCCGGTCTCTTGACAGATGGAAGAAAAGCTGAGGGGGAAAACGGGGGAGATTTGTTTGCATATGACACCAGAGTTGATCAGTTCAGAGGACAAGGCAAAAAAACAAACAAAAAAAAAACCCAAAATCTATCGGTCACAGAAAAAAGTAATATCTGAGACGTAACAACAAAAGCTTGAACAGTTTATACAGCTTACCTCGCCACCGTTCGCATACTCCATTACAAAACACAGGCGGTCATGTGTCTGGAAGGAGTATTTCAATCCCTGCAGAAGAAAAACATGTTTAAAGCTAAACTTTGTGCTTCAAGCTTAGATGAGAATTAGCTGCCCTTCAAACAGCAAACATGCAATCATGGTTGCTGCATTTGTAGCGACATCAAAGTCAAAGTCAGCTTTATTGTCAACTCTTCACATGTACCAGAAATACAAAAATAAAAAAATTACATTTCTCACCATTGCACAGTGAAGACAAGACATTTCTATAATTTAAAAGGTAGTAAAACCAGACATCTAAGATTCAAGTAAAAAATATGTATATATAAGAAGGTGCATTCTCAAAAAAATACATTTTTTTAAAAAAAAAATCTGAAGAGAAGCAAACCATGTAAAAAAAAAAAAAAAAAAAAAAAAAAATTATATGGAGAATCCAGCATTTTGAGAATCGATGACAACGTTTCGGCATCGTTTGTTGCCCTCACAAGCTCCTCAAACCAAAATGCACAACAGATTAATTAAGGCAGAATAATAATAGAAAAAAGGCCAAAAAAAAAAAAAAAAAAACAGTCTGCATTACAATAAAAAGTAACTATTCCTGCTCATATTGTGGCCCTTTTTCTGAATGAATGCATGCGTGAGTAAAAATAAAAAAAAAAGGGTTCCTAAAAATCTCTTGTGGGTAAAGAAAGGCTCCTTACAGTCAAGAACGGATGCTTTGAATTCTGCAGGACTCTGTTCTCTGTGAGTGTGTGTGCCACTTCATCCTGTAAGAAAAGAAAAGCACAAAGACTGTTTGTCCAACTCTCACAATAGCTAACTATTTAGGTATCACTCATTGCTCCACTGAACTCCAAAATCTAAGTGTTTTTCAGACTTCACTTGCAAATTGGCAACCACTCACTTTAGCTACGATCACCTCCTTCTTTAGGATCTTCATGGCATAGTAGCGTCCTGTGGCCTTCTCCTTTACCAGAATAACTTTGCCAAAAGTGCCTTTTCCCAGGAGTTTGAGGTATTCAAAGTCAGACATAGTCTAGAAGGCCAGAGCAGACAAAGTGGTGTCAGGTTACAAACAGGAGAATTAGCAAACTCTAAGCTCTAACTACCTCGGACACACAATCCCACCGACAACAGCACTAAAGCATTTTAGGCACCATTTTACCCACCAAGCAATTTCCACTCCATTAATGGTTTGGCCTAAATGGGGTTGGGTTTTTGTTAACCTCTGACCCCCAAGACCCTGAGGAGAATGTTGTGAAGGGGTGTGGGGGGGTGTGAGGGGGTGTGGGAAGCATCCAATCCTGGGGACTTGACACAGGTGGGACAGCGGGGGTTGAAAAAGTGTCATCTAGAGCAGTGGTTTTCAATAGGTGAGGCGCGCCTCCCTTGGGGGGCGCCAAAGAGTCACAGGGGAGGCGCGAGAAGACAGTGAAGAAGAAAGAAGAAGCGCTGCTGCTCAGCTCTGTGAAACTATGTAGTGATATTTTTGCCTTCTGTCTGAGTGCACAGGAACCAATCAAGCGCGCAGTGAGACAACTCTCAATGCTCAAAAAGTGTGAAAAATATTTGTGTCTCTTTTCTTTCCAGCTTCTGGGAGGTGAGGCAAAAGTTTATTCTGATCATAATCATTATCATTATTTAAAGAGCACTTTAACACGAGGTAAAACAAAGTGCCAAACCTCAGAAATACATCAGATAAGAGATAATAATGAAACGCTTTGTTGTTAAAATAGCAATAGGTTTAAATTGTGTATAATTAGACTAAAAAGTAAATCGGAATATGGATGTGTTGACGTCTGTTAAATTCAAGTTTTCTTTTTTATTATTATTTCAGCTGACGTCTCTTAACGTGAGTTCAGTATGACAGTTTATGAATTTTCTCTAATGACAGTTCAACCTTAAAAATAGGCCCTCTGTCCATGATGTAAAAGTAGCATGTAAAATGGAAATATTTGGATGGATGGATTTTATGAATAGGCATTTTTTTAATGGATGTACTTTGTTAAAATAAAATACAATAAAAACATGTATTGGGCTATCAGATGTTTGTGAAACATAGGATTCCAGGAACACAAAAGAAAGATGCATTTGCTGCAGGGATCTGTGTGGGATAGGTTTGTGTTTTTTTTGGGAGTTTTTTTAGGGGGGGGGGGGGGGGGGGGGGGGGGGGGGGGTATCTTTACCTATTTCAAGGGGAGGCTCACAATCAATGAATTTGAAAACCCCTGATCTGGAGCAAAGCCAAACCATGTCTAATGTTTTGGACAAGAAAGTTGGAGCGGAGAAGCAAACCTGGAGTTGTGAGAGTCTAACGAGGGAAAAGCAGGAAAAGCTGGGGATACACTGTATGATTTTTTTGACCTTTTTGGGATTTTTTTTCTTGATGTTCTCAGACGAAAACATAGGAGTGGGGAGAAGCATGGCGGCGGTACGTGTGACACGGAGTCAAACTACGGAGGAGCAACTTGTAGAATTGCCAAGGCAGCGAGTTTCGCTCTAGTGAGCCTCATATTTAACAGTGAGCATTGACACTTCTGTCTTTTAAACCCTGCGGTTTCGTCGAACAGTTAGAGCCGTATCTGAGTACAACGATTGAAAATATTTCACAGTGCATGCCCGCCTTTAGAAGAAGTGAACCATGGCCGAATGAGTGATGGGTTAGTGGGTGGGATGACGAACGTTGTCAGAAAAATTTGGGGATAAAAGATGTAAAAGCCTTATACCAAAAGTATTCGCACCCCTGACACTTTTTGTCCTCTTGCAACCACAAACACATTTTGGATTTTATGTAACAAGGTAATATCAAGTAGTGCAGAATTGTGTCATGCAAAGGAAATGTTTATAGTTTTCAAGATTTGTAGAATGAATGGAGAGCATCTGAAAGGCAAATGGCAAGGTTCTAAATTTGATTTAGATTAATCAAAGTTTGTTCTTACAATATGATAAAGTGTGAAGTTGTTTAAAGGGTGTGAATACTTGTGGAAGGCACTGCGTAACAGAGATTTGAGTTACAGTACCACTTTGTGTCTGGGTTTGGTCAGGTAGGCCTCCATGTCCATGGGGTCTGGAGAGGAGTCCATCATCTCCTCTTCTTGCTTTTGGAGGCCATCAGCCACTTCCTGGATGGCTTTGAGCCAGTCAACCCTGAATAAGACGGAGGAACCAAGAGATTAAATCGGCTCATTTTCCATCGAGCAAGCCCATCGGCACAATCACGCAGTTCTCTTCTCATTGACAGGAAGGCAATTTCACGTGCGAACTCAGCCAATCATACAGGACGTTCAATAAGTATGCAGCAATTAATTGATTTACAAATCTGGTTTCTACACGATTCAGAAAAAGGCCTTTTTAATATGTGCAGCTGTTTACTGGGAACAAATGCTTTCCATGTAAACGGTTTGTGTTTTACAGCTCAAAGAGCAAAGAGAGGCGTGTGTGTGTGTGTGTGTGTGCACTTGTAGCTTGCCTTTCCTCGGGGGTGTCCACGCAGAAGGTGCGCTCGATGACAGTGGTCCACTGCAGGCAGCGGATGATGAATGTGTGGGGCCTGGGTCGTTCCGTCTTCATCAGCTGGCACTCTGACCAACAGCCAGGGAGGGAGCAGGGGGGGAGATGAAGAGAAGGGCCAGTGTTGTAGGGGAGCAGAGGGGAGAGACAGACCCACAGTTATAGCCATTTATCTTTATCGGCTCCCTAACAGACACCGTCGGCCAATTTGGAAAAAGAACAGGTGCAACTTTGGTGGAAGAGATTTGGAAGTTCCTTTAAAAAAAACAACAAAAAAAAAACAAGTGACATTTGGTATCTTTTGTTGTTGAATAATCTGAATACTAGAATAGGTGCTTCACTTTTCTAGCAACAATTCCCTACTTTTACAGACTCAGTGGTTCAGAGATCCCGGTTTGTTGCAGTCACCTTGATATGGAAAAAAACTAAAGCTCACCATAATCGTAGGGGCAAATGTTTCTAGGAAGGACGGACAGAGGTATGTTACAAATGTTGGACACAGTGACAGAGGAAGGTTGGAGTAAGATTATGGACGTTTAAGTAAGGAAGAAAGGTTGAAAGGAAGGAAGGTTCAAAGGAAGGAAGGAAGGAAGAAAGAAAAAGGTTCAAAGTAAGGAAGGAAGAAAGAAAAAGGTTCAAAGTAAGGAAGGAAGAAAGAAAAAGGTTCAAAGGAAGGAAGGAAGAAAGAAAAAGGTTCAAAGGAAGGAAGGAAGAAAGAAAAAGGTTCAAAGGAAGGAAGAAAGAAAGGTTCAAAGGAAGGAAGGAAGGAAGGAAGGAAGAAAGAAAGGTTCAAAGGAAGGAAGGAAGAAGAAAGAAGGAAAGGAAGAAGGAAGTAAGAAGAAAGGAAAGGTTCAAAGGAAAGGAAGAAGGAAGGAAGAAAGAAAGGTTCAAAGGAAGGAAGGAAGGAAGGAAGAAAGAAAGGTTCAAAGGAAGGAAGGAAGAAAGAAAGGTTCAAAGGAAGGAAGGAAGAAAGAAAGGTTCAAAGGAAGGAAGGAAGAAAGAAAGGTTCAAAGGAAGGAAGGAAGAAAGAAAGGTTCAAAGGAAGGAAGGAAGAAAGAAAGGTTCAAAGGAAGGAAGAAAGGTTGAGAAGAAGGAAGTAAGGAAGGAAGAAAGGTTGAGAAGAAGGAAGTAAGGAAGGAAAAAAGGTTGAGAAAAAGGAAGGAAGGAAAAAAGGTTGAGAAAAAGGAAGGAAGGAAGGAAAAAAGGTTGAGAAAAAGGAAGGAAGGAAGGAAAAAAGGTTGAAAAGAAGGAAGTAAGGAAGGAAGGTTGAGAAGAAGGAAGTAAGGAAGTAAAAAAGGTTGAGAAAAAGGAAGGAAGGAAGGTTGAAAAGAAGGAAAAAAATTTCAGAAAAAGGAAGGAAGGTTGAAAACAAGGAAGTAAGGAAGGAAGGTTGAGAAGAAGGAAGAAAGGAAAATTGAGAAGGAAGGAAGATGCAATGAAGGAAACAGGCTGTGCAATTAAAATTAACTACATTTCCACACAGAGTAAAAACCCTTTAAATAAATAAACTGAATTTTATTATTATTTTTTAACAATCTGATAATGTTTCTAGAAATTGTCCCATCATGTGGAAAATCTTTGATTTGTCACAAACTCGTTTCTAAACTGTAATTTTTCTTAGTTTAACAGTGAAACCCCTTAAATTACATCATTTGCTGATGAAAAAAAACAGAAACTCAGCAGACCTAAAAGCTCCTGTCAGAAATTATTAATACACTCATCATCACTTCCTTCACATATATATTTATATTCTCCCGGTTTTGGAGCAAATAATTATGTAAGCGGTTTCCTAAAACAATTACTCACAAAACTCTCCAAACTGAAAGTACAAAAGCAGAGATTTCCATCTGCACCTTCTTCACATTAACATCTGTTCCCAAATGAAACATGTCAGCAAATATGTCTGGATGTGACACAAATATGGCCCCTGTCTGATAGATGGAGGACTACCAAAGTGGACCACCACTGAGATCCAACATGGCTCCATCAGGGTGAATGTGTGATCCAGCTGCAGCCGCCCCCCTCCGCAGCGACACGCCATGTGTCCTCTATGGTGGGGTCGCATTGGTGACAAAAAAAACATAAAAAATAAAAAACACCCACAAAGCCTCGGCGGATGGAGACAAGAGCCTCAGAGCGTAGCCCAGATAAATACTCGAAATCAGGCAGCTAATGGCCACGATAACTCAAGAGCGTCAGGGAGTAAACATTAGGTTAAACAAACAGTGTGCCGTCTAATTGTTGTGTTCAGTCAACTGCGTGGCTCGTCGCCGAGACTTTTCCGCGATGGGAAGGAGGAGAAGGCTGCGTTCCTCTGGGCATTTTAGGTAGTTTTCTGTCACAGCATGAGAGCAGAAGGATTGTGGAAGGAGCTGACGGAGGAGGAGGAGGACGGCACCTGATGCATTAATGTTGGCGGGCCGCCGTGTATTCTGGAGCGGAGATGACGCTGCAGCATCTTCAGACGCGATTCTTCCAAATAACTCAAGGAAAGGATGATTGAAGATAAAATGTGATCCAGTATAAATATAAGCTTTTTATGTACCTGATGTGCTTTCTGTCAGGCCAATATGAGTTTTCTGCATGTTTTAGTGTGTCGCTATACACAGAGTATAAATACTTAATCAGAAATAAGTCCAGAAATATCGTGATTTGAGTTAAGACTGCCTTTAACTGTGTAGTTCTTGCTAACATTTGGTACATCCATCCATTCCCTGCAACTGTTGTCCATATCTTATTTTAGATCTTTCAATATATTTTCACCTTTTTTGCCTGCTTAACAAAGTTTAGCTTGGGAAGGTTTTTCTTCCAAATCGGATAAAGGAGGTAACCGCTCCATTAATGAGGTGCAGACATGGCTAACCCAAGCAATACTACAGAGCAGTTCTAGGTATGGTGTGGGATCTCCTCCATGTGCAACTGTGCCCTGAAAACCTCCAAAGGAGTTCAGACAAGAAACCCAAACCACCTCAGATGATGTCTTTAAAAGTGGCTCTTGATTTGAGCTGCTTTATGGATGAATGAGGTCCTAACTAGTTGATTTTATTCCAACCATTCATCCATGTCTGAGATCAGGTCACAGAGGTCCTTACCACACCACACTCTCGCCAATTCTGGGGAATACCAAGTCATTCCCGGGATATGGAATCCATCTAGTACACTGCAAAAACAGAACTAAAAATAAGTAAAATATTCTTTAAACTAGTGTATTTGTCCTTGATTTCAGTAGGTAAATAAGATAATCTGCCAATGTAATAAGATTTTTGCACTTAAAATAGGAACAACTCATCTCCAACTTATTTCAAGTGCATTGTATCTAATTATCTTATTTTAGGGTTAAAATTACTCTTTCCATTGGCAGAGAATATTATTCACCTGCTGAAATCAAGGACAAATACACTAGTTTCAAGAAAATTTTACTTATTTTTAGTTCTGTTTTTGCAATGCGAGTTTCTGGTTTTCTGCTGGATCTCCTTCTAGGGTGTTTTTTAATTGCTTATGATTAGAAGGATCTCTACTTGTTACATCTGAACCTGAACGTCGTCAGGGGGAAGCTCGTTCCACCACTTGTATCTCGTTCCTTTGGTCATGATCCGAATGCAATTCCAATAGCTGTGGATCGAAACGGTAAACGGAGAGCTTAGTTTTGGCTCAGCTCTTTCCTCCCAAGGATAGACCAGAGCGGTACCTGGACAACTGCAAATTCACAAACACACATTTGCTACTCCGCCCCAACCATCATTTGGAAACAAGGCCCCAAGATGCTCGAGTTCCTCTGGAGACAAGAGCTGTTCCTGAAGCAGTTATTTAACATCATGTGACAAAGAAGACGAAGAGAATCTGAAGTGAATAGAGCATGTACTGAAGTTTCACGGACCGTGGCATCAGACAGCCAATGAACAGATAAAATTTGTTCCTGAGGTTAAAAGAAGGGATAACAAGTGGCAAAGAAAATCCACACTAAGGCATTTTAAGTAACGGATCGCTCCCGACAAGAGATCATTATAATTTATGTATATTTTAATTTTAAAATGAAGACACGCAAAATATTTACCACAGAAACGTGAATCACGCTCTCTGTTCTTAAGAGACGGAAATCACTTTAAAAAAGAAAAAGAAAACCCAAAGTGGATGAAGAACAGGCACTTCCTCTGAAGCTGATACTCACGGGCGACGTTGAAGTTATTTAAGGGGGTTTGAAGCTGGTCGGCATCTTGTGGTCGTTCTTTGTAGCCGACGAACGTACCGTCGCTCTTCAGGAGGAAATACCTCGGCCTCCAGGTCTTGATGTATTCTCCTGATTTCGGGGAAACACAGACAGGAAACATTTGGTTACTGAGAAAGCTTTGCGTCAAAAAGTTACAACTGATCTTTGGTTTGTGGCTTTTCTTTTGTTCTCCTCAATTTGCACCTAGTGGAGCAACACAATTATCACAACGCTGCAGTAAAACACCTGATCCCAGCATAAACCTGAAGTATTATAGTAAAATTAAAGTTTACAAATGGAACCGAAAAAGTGAAGAAATTATTCAGTGAAGATGAACCCCTGTACATTTATTTCTTTTAGTTTTTATTAGACTTTAGAGTAACTTCCCAAAGCAAGTAACAGTTTTGTACAGAGCTAGTCTTTTTTCTACACGTTTACACATTTTTGCTGAGGTCTTAATAAAATACCGACAGGGTTAAATCAATCCGCGACACAGAATGTGGGACAGCTGCTAATCCAAACACTCCTTTGATTATTTCTTTTTATCAGGAAGTTCTCAAAGACTGAAAAACTTGTTTTTTTTTCTAGTGATAAAAGATCAAGATAGCAGATTAAATGTATAACACAAACCAGTGAATTCAACTCTTATGTTAATATCAGTGACTATTTACATGCATTGCCTTGACAACTTCAACTTTTCCCCCCACATTTTGTCCTTTTATAGCCAATCTCTTCGAGCAAAATGAATAGGGCAAGACAGTGTATTGCATTATTGCTGTGGAAAGAAAAAGGACAAGGTTTACAAGTTTGTCTTAAAAAAATAAATAAAAATAAATCTGAAAATAGTAATTAAAGCTGCAAGTCTCGAGTCTTTTGCACATTAAAACAGATTTTCTTGCAGGACCTCCCTGTAGATTTCAAATTGACCTTTTTGTGTTTGGTTCCCCCACAATGTGTGTTTTTGACTGTACTGAAGACATAAACCTCAATTAAAAAGCTTCCTTGTGCAGTTATTCGAAGTCCAAATTAACCGATTGTATGACACACGATAACCAAAACATGGAGTCATTGCATAGAGTTTAGCGAGACATTTTATCAAGGTCGATAATAAAAGTGTCATCCCTTACTTGAACCTGGATAGAAATAAAGTAAAAAATAATTAAATAAAAAGATGGATAATTATACACCGAATTGACTGTCCATACACTTTTGTAGTGTCAGAAAACATTAAACAGACTCAACAGTCTACCATATAAAAACACACAGATAATCATTTTAACTTAATTTGTACCCTACAGAATTTCTCATGTATTTTTTTATTAAATCACTAATTAGACTTTAATAAAACTTCCTATAAAAACTTCTACATCGCTGCCATAACCTGAAGCCACACAGGTCCATCCTACTCGCTCACTCAACTTGATTCACACAAATGAATCTCTGAAGAAGGACCAAATTCAATTTATTCTGGCGATGCTTCAGGAAACGTTGCGCCAGATGTTGTGCAGACGGAGTGGTGGTGGGGGGAGAAAAAAAGCCAACATACCATAACAAGGCAGTGGCACACGGCGGCATGGAACTTGAATATTTATACTGGAAAACTGTAATTTATTTTTAATTACGGAGCCGCATATTAACCCCCTGCCGAGCAGCGCCAAGCTGTCCTTAATTGCCCCATTTCCTCCAACACAGAAGTGTGGCGTTTCTTTGTATGAGCGCATACAGAGATGTAGAAGATCTGTCAATATGAGCTTCTGTTACCCTCACTCAAACAAACTTCTGATTGATAAAACTGGAAACAGATCAGTCAGTGCAAAACAAACAGACACTATTAAGAGTGCCAATCCACATAGAATTAAAAAGGTAGATAAAGAAAAAACAGACCAAAAGTATACAGAAGTTGATTTGTTGTGTAGATTTATTGTTTCTCCTTTTCTTTAACTTTTTTTTTAAGAGATCCCTACAATCCAACTCTCAAAGACAAAAAGTCAAAGAGGCAAACATTTTCAAGGTAAGTAATTCTGGGGCATGGCGGCTGTATTCGTCAACGCAGCCGTCCTGGGTTTGATTCATGACCCTGAGAACTTTGCTGCATGTCTTCCCCCTTTCATCTCTTCACGTCCTGTCTGATTACTAGCAATAAACGCCATTAATGCCACAAAAAAACAGTATTTTAAAAAGTAAACAATGCAGGCAAAGATGACTTCATGCTGATATACATTTTATATTTATACATTTTATATTATTTGAGCAGAAGGTAAGAGTGAGTAAAAATCCTGTATATTGCTACTGTTTATCGTTTGAAGTCATATTTGTTACAAAATAAAAACCAACAACTGAGGCAATTGGCCAATTTTCAGGGTGAACAGTGACAAGCCAGTCAGAAGCTCAGAAAGGCATTTATTTCCCCCTGATGACCTAAGCATTCAACATATAGTGCAACATTGCCTTTGTTTCTAAATAAAAAAATAAAATTTATCTTGTTCTTCTCAAGGAGGAATCTGTGATGGCATGTCCGAGATTTTCCTAAACTGGAGTTTGGAAAATGGCCACGATTCCTTGTTACTTTTTCTATTTAGCTTTAAAAATGTGCCAGTGGTTTTGTGCTCCTCAGGTCTTCACCGTTTCCTGAAGGTCTTTCAAAGTTTTCTTCTGGAATTTAAAAGGTTTGTTTCTCATTTTAGGCCCAGTTCTTTGACAATCTTAGGGTATAGTTGTTGTTCCACTTTTATTTAACTTTTGAAAGTCAAAGAAAAGGAGAACTAAACTCAAGAGTTGCATCTACACGTAACAGACACCGGTTTTCAAGACACAGGGACCGACAAATTGCCGTTAGCTGAAAACCTTTTCAAACACTAGTTGTTTCCCATTTGTTAAAGAAGTGACTTTCAGATACCATTAATCAGCTTCCGGCAGTTTTATTTAGACCCAACTCAATTTGTCCACGTCTCTTCCTTTTTATAATCATACTGCTAATATGTCACATGGTCAGGCAGGAGGAATGGAAAGAAAATTAGTAAGATAAAAAAAAAAAAAAAACATTTGGAAAGAACGACAAATCTACTGCAGATTTAACATGATTGCTAAAAAACAGACTGCTGGTCTTGTTTTCAGCAGTTACTAGAAATTAGATCATCTTTCCTTTACCACACATCTACCCTGCAATTAAGGTAGCCCTGATGTAAAGATGTGCCGTTTGTAAGCTTTGAATAAATCTTCTAGATCAGAATTTCAATTTAACAGTAAAGCAAAAGGGGTTAAAAATCAAGATCCTGTTCAGCAATAATGAAGTGCTAAAGTCTACGGCCAGGAAGAATGCTGAACCCTTTGTATCGGGCCTTGTTTTCCTCAGCTGGGCCCCAGCTGGTGACTTGCTCTCCCGACAGGTTTTGGCTGACCCATATTCCCCTGATATCCTCCATGCCAGCTAACATTGAGGACACTATGTGCACAATGCAGAGGCAGGATAATGAGCCCTCTACCTGACACAAGACGCAGGCTCTGCGTACACGTCGGCACATAAGGCAACGATATAGAGTTTTTTTTTTTAAGTTTGACAGCAAGAACGTGTCCAAAAATAAATAAAAAAATCACTTTCAAACTGGGAAATATTTCTAGATACACACTCTGACGTGACAGGTGGAGGCAGGTGTTTGACCACAGCTCCTATGTGCTTGTGTGCAAATAGATTTGTTTATGCGCTGGCTCATAGGCAGAGAAAAGGCCCCTGTGTGTGTGTGTAGTAGATTACATCAACACGCACTTTGGAAGGTTGAGAGCGTTTCATGCCAGCTCCGCTGACGCATAGCACCCACCGGAGCAGCAGCATGGGTGGTACAATATGACGCAGCAAGCAACTCAAGGCTTTGGCCGACGCTGCATTTCGGAGACACTGAGGTGGCCTTGATCGCACGGGCTGTCAAGGAGATGACAAAGTCAGCCCTGCGCTCTCAGGCTCTTGAGTCTTCCAAGAATTGTCACTATGCTGAACTGTGATGTCAGGAGACGAGAGTTCATGTGGTCACTAGGGGAAAACACACCAAGACGCAAACAAGTTTATGAAGGAACTCGACACCTGAGCAAATGGCTCCCAGAGATGAATGAAGATAAAAGAAAAAGCAAGTAGGACACTTGAGAAACACACACACAAAAGAAAGAAAAAAACTCTGCTATACCAGTAAGAAATTTGGGGAAACTCCACATCTGCACAACACATTTTCACCTCGTACACAACACTTTAGGGCAGGAGGGCACTGCAACTTCCTCATGTGTGACCGCAAAACCTGGTCACATGGCAAACAGTGGTAGTAGCTATATCCGGCTGTCTGCGACTGCATGCATTGCAGCGCAACACACAAACACGGGCCCACACACCCAACGCAGTCTCTCCGCTGAGAGCATAAACAACAGAGATGACCCTTCGAAGCTTCCCGTTTACACCAATTTCCCCCTTCTACTTTTATTCGTCTGTACTTTCCGCACACTTTTTGTTTAAGCGTTGACATGACGAGAAAGCGAAACTGACAGCTGGGCTTTTTTGCATCTTTAACAGTTCATGTAAACAAAGACGGGGAGAGACTGCGGTTTCAGACGTGCACTCAGTTAAAAAAAAAAACGGATGCAGAGAACTCTCCTGCAAGATGAGCAACAGAGCAAGTGTTGTCGAGGTTGTCGCTGATCAAAGCCGAGTGAACCCAAACAAAAAATGTCACATATTCTGTTCTTTTTATATATAGCATCTTTAAAAAAAAAGTCACTTGAGAGTTTTTACAATCATTACTACAACCATGTTCAGTATTTTACTGAAAATTGTATGTGATATTACAGACAAAGTAGGGGCATGGTGGGGTATAGTGGTAATGTGGGCACCAAAAAAAACCCCAAAAAAAACATCTGTACAGCTTGATGCTGCCACCGCATTTCACTGTGATGATGTGTAGTGTGTGCTAGATTTATAGTGTTCCCACAATTTTGTGTCATCAAAGCAGAGCAACTCCTTCCTCCTGTTTACAATATCTCCTGCTTCGCTTCTGGGAAACTGCAGAAAACAACGGCTTTTTTTATTTTTGCAATTCTTATGTAAAAGCCAGACTAATAGATCTTCAATCCACAGATTCCCCCATCTGAGCTTCAAATCGCTGCAGCTCCTCAAGAGTTGCAATGGGCCTCATGGCTCCTTCTCTGATTAATCTTGGCTGGCTCGTCAGTTTAGGTGGATCATGATGTCATGGTATGTGTACAGCTGTGCCATAGTCTATTTTCAGGTGATAAGATGAAAATCTTTTCCTGGGATGTTCAACGTCTGGGATGTTGTTTTATAACAACACTGCTTCAAACAACCTCACAGCCTCATCTCTGACCCGTCTCCCATGTTCCTTTGTCTTTATTCTGCCATTTCTTTTCACTAATGTTCTTTAATAAACAATAACAAGCCTTTAGAGAAAAGCTGTATTGACATCAAGAGTTAAATTAAAGAGGTGGATTGACGACTTGAGACTTCTGAAGGTAATTGCTTGCATTGAATTTTATTAAGGTTTTCAGAAAAAAAATCGTAATGCCACCATTTGTTTCAAGAAAACAATGTATATTTTTCTTCCAATTCACAATTATGTACCATCTTGTGCTGGTCTATCAGAACTACAATGAAATGCATTACCGTATTTTTCAGACCATAAGGCACACCGTATTATAAGGCAATTAAATATTCTTCTCAAGTGTGTAAAATCACGCCAGCCCTCCACGTACACAGCTCTCTCCTATGAGGAAGAGCTATCCGTCTCTATCAGGAGGACAGAGTAGCTGGACTACACCGCCATGTTTCTAATATCAGAGAATCAGAATCAGATATACTTTAATAATCCCAGAGGGAAAAGATAAGGGCAAAATAAATGCAACTTTTATATTGAATTAACTTACTTGGTTTGTTATTGCTAGCACATACTGCAGCCGCGGGCTGCCTTACATGAATGCACTTCTAGTTTAGACATTACAGTCAGGCAGTCTTGTAGACAGCTCAGGGGTCCTATCAGGTAGTGACAGTGTACCGTAATGCTCTGAATATCCATTAAGCGGAGCGGCTTTATTGCTTAACAAAGTCATACTTACACATTTTAACATATTTTTGAGCGTATTGTACCACATAAAATCTGTCAGTAAGCATAAGTACGGTAATCACATAAGGCGCACTGGATTATAAGGGGTACTATCAACGTAAGTATTTAAAAGTCTGAAAAATAGGGAACATGGCAAAGTGGGAGGAATACTTCTGCAGAGCACAGTACGTTAATTAAACTAATATAAAATGTTTGGCGCAGTCCCTTCAACGGGACTGCCGGGTAGACCCCAAATGCACTCAGAGACAACGCAGGCAGCTGACAAAATGATAACAAAAAACAACGCATACACACACAGGGGAACATTGTACTTTGGTGTCAGTTCATAGTCGCTCTGTTCCAGTAAACTAAACCCCTTTTGATGTCACGGTGTTCTCCAAAACAGGAAAATGGCCCACAGACACACTGACCACAACATAGATAAGAGAAACTTTCATCAAATGTGTAATCGACACACCCACAGCCACACACAAGCAAACAAACGCATACCGCTATAATAGGAAATCCTTCATGCTATCTGTGTCACAGAATCAAAGCGTTTCTACAGAAGTATGACAGCAGCCATGTGGCTCAACTAAACTAAATTAGGGGAAAGGACAGAAGTATAATAAGTGTGATTTGACACGAGATGAGCGATGGGAGAACTGGAGGGGATGAAAAAGCTCTGTGCGAGGAGCTGTGCTGAATGGAGTGCTAGTGAGACAGATCGCTACATATGTTCCCCACATATGTAGGCCTGCGAGTGGAAGAGGCTGCGTATGAGCCATGCGCACTCTCTGACTGCGTGTGTGCATGGGAGGAGCTGTCAGGGCCTGATAGAGTGTCTTTACATGACGAGCAGCTGCTGAGGGCTGGGATGCGAGGTGGGCAAAGTGGAAAATAATGAACAGAGAACCACTGCCAAACACAACAGAATTCATCTTTATTTGCCAACTGCTGCACGGCCCCGCATATGCGGACGGCTCTCGCATCCAGCTGCCACGCCCTTTATCCTCTGAACGCGAAAACACACAAACAACCACAAGGTGTACCGTCAGCGGGGGTGGGGGAACAGGTTAGGTCACAGTTGGAAATGGTCGAGCTGCATCCGGTTTGCGAGTGTTTGTGTTTACCAAAAAAAAGAAAAGAAACAAATCAAAAGGAGCTTTACTTTTACTGCAACTAACTTGAGATTTCTTTAAAATGACCCCAGACTAGGTATAGGCCATTATGAGATCCTCACGTTACAAGATCTCAGTAAAAAACAGTCACCATTCACAGTAATTAAACAAAACAAATTAGGGCATGCTATAAAAGATTTTATTTAAAATAAAATAAAAATATAACAACCTACATTTCCATTAACGTTAGGCATAACATTTACTGATTGTTCTGATCAGTACATAGACTTTGACATCAACTAAATTTAGTAGTAGTTTTCCTGGTGCTTATTTCACAATATATTGTACCTTTTTTTTCCAGTTCTGCTCAATTAAGAATCATGCCAGAAGTATTGGATTACCACACCAGATCATTTAATTCAGGTGTTTCAATCACTTTCATTGCCAAATGTAAACAAAACCAACCAAACAGTCATGCTGATTGCTTCTGCACACATTTGTAAAAAACAATGGGTCGATCCTGGGAGATTCCAGCACGGTACGATGGACGCAACCTGTGCAGTACGTCCGGTTGTGAAATTTTGTTGCCACAGAATATTTCCCCTTCAACCTTTAACCGTATGATACAGTAAAAGCAGCTGGGAAGGACAGCAACTCAGCCACAAGGTTGTAGGCCACATAAAATCATAGAGCAGGGTGATGAGGCGCATGGTACGTGGAGATCACCAACTTTCAGCAGAGTTAATAAAATACAGACCTTTAAAGGTCATATGGCCTTCAGATTATCTCAAGAACAGTGTGTGGAGGGCTTCGTTGAATGGGTTTCCATGACCAAGCAGCTGCAGACTAACCCTTACATCACCAAGTACAATGCAAAGCTTGGGATGTTCTGGGGTAAAGCACACCAGCCAATGGACTCTAAAGCAGTGGAGACATGTCTTTTTGAGTGATTAATCATCCCTCTCTATCTGGCAATCTGATGGATGAGTCCAGGTTCGCCAGTCGCCAGGAGAAAGGCCCTTTCCTGACTGCATTGTGTCAAGTGTAAAGTTGGGCGCACAGCATTACGGTGTGGATGCTTTTCAGGGGTTGAGCGCAGGCCCTTAATTCAAGAGAAAGAAACTCTCAGTGCTTCAGCCTACAAAGACATTTTGGACAACCTGATGCCATGTTTAACCTCACTATTGTCAGATACTCTTAAACTCTGTTCTAAACCCTTTGGAAAGCCTTTCCAGAAGCATTGAATGGTAACTGCAAACGTTGGGCTGACACCATGTTGAAGCATTTTAATTAAATGTGAGTTAATCAAAGCTGATATGCGATTTAAAGCATGTGACCCAATCCTTTTGGCAATTTAGCACATAAATTGCTATCAGCTGGCTAATTAGTCGGACTATCAGCTCAGTCAGCTTCGTGACAGATAACTCTCGCTCAACGGCAGACAGACACTGGACTCACCCAGCTAAGATTTATTTTTTTTAAATCATCCTGTTCCTATGGTTTTAAACTCCTTTTATTCAAATGCCAGATAAAGTGGCAGAGCAATGAGAGCTTCCTGACTGTAAAGGGCAAAGAAAAATGCAAAGCTGCCTCGCCCCCATCTGTTGCTGTGCCCTGCCAGTCAGCTGGCTTAAAAGGCAGCTACCACCCATATATACAGTAAAGACAAAGTTAGTTCAGAAAGGGTTCCGGTCACAAGAAACAGGGAAACACCAAAAAAAAAAGTTAACCAGGTGACGCACCACGTAATGTCGTTGGATGTAATAAACAGGAATTAGAGGTTCTCCAACTAGCACGGATTGAGGCTTTAATGAATTTTCTTCTTTTTCAAGGATGAGACTTAGAAATGCTTCAGTCTCTATGTTGGTCCAGACGTACCTGTTGTTGCTTCCAGCCTAGTTTGAGCATTATGGGAATATCTGGGAAGACGGCGGCAGCACAAACAGATGATCAGTGATGTCAGGTAAATGTTCGCTACGTCAGAACTGAGTCGACAAATGTGTTTCCATCTCCTCTGTAACGCGTTTACTGTTTTTCTAAAAAGTCAAAAACCACCTGAAGCAGCCGCAACAACTTTTTTTTTTCTGCGAATATTCAAATTTGGCCATTTCCGTCAATCTGTTTAAATGCGATACTTCAAAATGCATTGAAAATATCTGCATCATAAACCCATCGACTGAGCCATGCCTGCACAAACCAACTTTACAGAGCTTAAAATTTCACCTCGCAAACTTCTACAGTGCTCTTTGGCACCCGAGCCTTTTGCAAGTTAACTTTGCTTAAGAGGCCCGAAGAGTAAAAGCTGAGGGGGGTGGGGGGGGAGACCCATTGAATAATTAGTAAATAAAAAAGGGGGGAAATGTTCAAACCTTCATGAAGAAAGAAGAAGGAGGGAGAGAAAGAGGCTAATGGCTCTTTCTGAGGAACGTCCTGCTCTATCCGTCTCCATGTGACAACAACAGGAATGTTGAGGTCCCAGCTGCTGCGGCTGGTTGGCTTTTAATAAAACACATGTAGCATTCATCAAGCAGCAACAATCTGTACAAACTAACAGGTCTGATACATGCGGACCTCTTTGTAGGGCCGCAAAGAGTTTTTTTTTTTTTATACGATTGAATAAACCAGACACACATTCATGTTATAACGGGGTAAATGATCTCACGGCGAGGAGGGGTGGGGGGAACGAGGTTCAGACAAAATGTTCCTCTCAGTGCCCAAACCCAGTGGTTGGACTTCCTGAGAGGGCTGCTGTTGGGTTTTGTCCCCCGTCTGGCCATTCATGGCTTGGGGATGAGAGGAAGGGAGCCAGTGGTAACTCCATGAACTGTGCATGTGTGTGTTTGAGTGGTGGGAATCGGATGAGAGGGGTGGAAGGAGGGGGCAAAGCGGAGGTTGAGGATTAGGGAATTAGAACTCCGAATCGAGGCAGGAGGGGGGAGGGTGGGCTTTGCCTTTTGTTGGTTTTTCCTCAGCCGCCCCCGCCATCCCTTCGGCCCTTTTCTGCCGGGTTCTGCCTGTAGGCTGCAGCTGCGGCCCGCCGCCCTGTGCCCTGCATCTTAATGAGCAGAGGGCTCCAGAGGAGAGAGGGCTCCCTGATGCAGGGGTCACCAATGAGCCCCAGCGACCACGATGTTGACTTCCACCATGAATTGGTCTAATTGGGGGGCATGTGGCTAAACTTCAACGCCGTCCAAAGACCTCTCTGCCCGCATCATGCCATTGTAAACAGACCAGGTGTTTGGACACCTTCGTTTTATGTGTTCCTCCCACTCATTTTTCTTTCTCCCATGCAGAGACATGAGGCGGGACTCCAAAAGCCTGGACCATGGGAGCAGCATCATCAGGTTGAAGGACCAACCTGCTCTGAAATCTAACCCTCTCGCTGTCGCTAGGGCTGCGTCTGCTGCTACCCTAACAAGAAGGGAAGAAAAAAAAAAAAAAAGCTAGGGGGTTGGGGATGCGATAGAGGCTGCCCCTCTTTCTCACGCTCATAAGAAAGCACTCACTTCTTCTCCATGGTGAGTGACACCTGCTGATTACCATAGAGACACTGTGGGAAGTTCCCCCCTGCCACACAGGGGCCGAGATTTGCCCCTTCTCCCTGGGTAAACAAGCAACCCATGGATTAGTTAACTGGGTTACTGCATGGCAAACACACAAACACGTTATTTAGAGCAAATTAGTGGCAATAAAGTCTCAAGGACTGTTGTTAAGATCTAATACTTAAAAAAATATGTAAGAAAACCAAAGTGGAAAAGCCAGATAAAGTCAAAAGGCAGATTTCCTCTCTAGGAACCTTTTCCAAGGTAATATTCATGAGTTATTACCCCTATGCGATTTTTAGATATGAAAAAAAGAGGTCTTGGTAGGGAAGTAGCACCTTTTTATTTATAAAAACCACTGAATGAGGTTGTGTTAAGGAACAGTGTTACGCCTTTTGAACTGGTTAAATGTCATTTTGGTTGAAAATAATCTGAAGCGCATCCTGTCTACCAACTTTAACCATAACAGAATTACGCTCATCTCGTGTCAAATCAATATCTGGTTACAGTCTTTTGTGACCAGAATATTTTAGTTTCTTTTTAATAAAAAAAATAAAAAAAATTACCACAGCCTCAGCTGACCATTGGAAGATATTTAAGAAACAACACGCAGTTGCTGCTCTTTAAGAAGACACCTCTCTGGCTTTATTAAACGCCTCTGAATGTTACCAACGTCCTATGGCTTTGAAGATCTTTCAATACAGCTTCACGGTGTAAACATTATAAAATTCCTAAAAATCAAGGCTAGAAGACAGTTTTTTTTCCCAAAATGCAACCGCCTCTGCTCTTCTCTCTACTCTAAACTGAATCGCTACAAACTCCACAAAAAGGTGACTGTTTTGGCAACGCAGATTTCTTTGTCTTAACAGCTTTAAGTGTGACTAAATCTCTGGTTATGGTTAGATTGCTGAAAATCAGGGGGTTTCATTTCTGTCTCCCACTCTGGTACTCTGGTATGCCAGTAGATGCCATTAGTTTGGAACAAGTTTCCACTTATTGTCGGCTTGAAGTAAAGGCCCGGTGTAGGACATCGAAACAGCTCGAGTAAATTAATGCTACAGGAAAAATAGGTTTTATAGTCAAAACACACCTTCTTTTCTGTGTTGCTCATTAGCAGAGGTGAGACAAAGTCATTGTTTTGCATGTCACTAGTGAATAATGTCTTTCCGCTCAGTTCTTGAGTCCGGTCCTAAGTAAACACGTCCTAGTTCCAAACTGGGCCTAAAGTCAAGACACGCAAGGTCCAAGTCAAGTCCCAAGTCTTAAACAAATAAGCTTACCAAAGACTTCATAGTTCATTTCCTTGTAAAAAAAACTGTAACAAAAAATGAATGGCAAGTTAAAAGGAGCATTTTCCAGAACAAGCAGCAAGTGTAACTAGCATTCAAAGAATAAGTTGGTGGAGTATATCACAGTCAATACTAATCCAGTACAAGAACATAAGGTTTAGGTTTATGTCCTCCGCTTAACCTCTAATTATTAGAAAGAAAAAAAAAAATTAAACCTTTTATACATTTTTTGACATTTACAGGTTTGGACTGTGTCCCTCTGAACTGGTGAAGTCTCTCAGTTTAAAGAAAAAGAGATTTTAAACTAAGAGCAACAATGTGTCACAACTATGGAAATGTAAACTGCTAAGCGTCACAATTTAACTAAAAAGCTAATCCGTCTTTGGTGCAACCAAATACTGAAAGGAGGTTTAACAACCCCCGTTTCCTACCTAATTTTTCTTTTTTGACCCACTTGTCTTGCATAAAATGGGTGGAAACTGATCACTATACAAGAAATCTTTAAGCCACACGTTTTAAAAGAAAATAATTTCTTTTAGGACTTGAGCTTCATGAATTTAGCTGTTATGCAGAATAAAAAAAACATAGCTGACCATTTATTCCACACCAGAAACAAAACAGCTGAGCATCCCCCTGGTTTCAGCGTATTCTCCTTCCTCGCTAAACTGGAGATGCGCTGCCAGCGATATGATTGATGTCCAAGACTGGGAATGTTTTTTGCTGCTTCGTAGCAGCTTCCGCGATGAGTCTGAACTGTCAGCGGTGTCATTATACTAGCAACAGGGTGGTGGGCTGGAAACGGTGGGGGGAAGAGAAGAGCTCAATGGGGTGGGCAAGGAATATGGGAACCAGGAAATATGAAGGACTAAGAATGGAAGAGAACAAGAGATCAGATAGTGGTGAAGGGGGGGAGGGGGGAATGGGTGAGGGGGATGGTGATTAGAAAAGAAAAGGAGAAAAAAAAAAAAAAGACAAAGGTCGCTGCTGAGGACCACAGTTGGGGCCAGCAGGCGGGTTCTACACAGAAAAGTAAGCACACAGCAGGCCTGTCATGAGACGGGGCAAATTGGTGGAGGTGACACCTCCCGCAGCCTCGTGGTTCCACCACCATGCCAGCAAGCTTGCCTGCTGACAGCTGCACCCCAGTAATTTGCTTCTCTTCACTACATTTAGCAGGAAGGCTGCTTCCCATTTCCCAGAGCAGGGGGTCTGCGCTGAAGGCCAGAAACCTGGCTTGCCAGAGCGGCGAGTTGCTGGTGAGAGTCCCTCTGCAACTGGACCCTGCCCACCAGCACAGCGCTGCGGTCCCTCATCAGTCAGCGCAGCTTCGACTGCTTGCACACAGTCTCTGGATTGACCGGGAGCACATAACTCAAAGTTATGGTGGATTTTCAGCAAATTACTTTATAATAGTTTCTTATTTTTGTACAGGTTACACAAAACATCCTGCTTGCTCTCACAGATTGGAGCATTGCAAACTTCTCAGCGCGCCGCCGCCCTGTTAACAGTTTCCACATTTTTCATTTTACAATAAAACAAACTAATGTTGTAAAACAGAAAGTTGCACATAAAAAGGTAAAGAAGAAGAAAAAAATGGTGCTAAAACCAGCATTGTAGCTCTGACTGTGTGTTTAGGCTAGAAGGTAAACTACCACTCCAGTTTCAAGTATTTAGGAGAATCCAAAGTTTTTCAGAGTGAGGGGTTAAAGAAAATGAATCAGCCATACAAATAAATTAAAAAGGAAACTGTATTTTCTACAACATGTTGAGACATATAGTTTATTGCAGTTCATTCAGGGTGCAGGAGAGCAACAGAGAGCAAGACCTCCAGCAGGTAACAGGAAGGCAAAAGCAAAGCTGGCAGATTCTATCCTTTTGAGCTTTTCAACTTCAGTCCGGATTCAGGAATGTTTGCAGCATTTTTGACATTTCAGTAAATGTTTCCTCATTCCCCCAGGAATGCAGAAGGAGACCATGTTTGTTTTTAAATGCTAGCCGTGCTATTAGAGACCTTAAGACTACGCACGTTGTGTGTTTGTGCAGTAAAACGTGGCCACTGTCGGCCATAATGAGGGGATGTGTAGGAGCCTGGCTGAGCCCAGCAATAAATCTGGCAGCGAGTCAAAGACATGAAATCTGGAAACAGCCAGCATTGCAGTATCATAGACGGTCCTTAATCAGGTAGGTACGCTCCCTGGAAGAGCATTTTCCAAGAAAAGAAAACGCTGCTCGCCTTTGAGGCGGTATTAAAAAATGTAATCGCCACTTCTGTGAAAAACTGTGGGCTGACTTCTCACAGGTCTGCTCAACAGATGCAAAAGGACAGAAATGTTCAGAAGATGGAAAAGTGTATCGTTTCATCCATTGTTTCTGGCGTTTTAGACCCCCTCCGTGTCCCAATGCGGTCTCCTGGACCACCAACAAGGTTTTGCTTGGAGGAGCACATCATGGGTGTCCTTCAGCCTCATGACCAGCAAAAGGGACCAATTAGCTGATGAGCTCCAAACCAGAGCGCGGGAGGGGTCCGTGTGGCACGTCGCACACATCCTCCGTCGGCTCTGCTCATGCCGACTGGGTCACTGAGCAATGTTCTGGGAACGTTACAAAGACGCTGCTTAACTTCTGCCTCTTTTTCACCCCTTTATCTTTTTCGCTCGCCACCTCCACTGGCGCGCTCTCTTGCCCGCCCCTTTCCCTCACGGAGCCGGAGCCAGCTGAGTGTGTTACCCAAATCCAACAGTTGTTGTGGCCTTCGTTAGCCTAACGAGGGGGCCGGCTCTTTATACTTGTCAAGGAGCAAATGAGTCAAACAAACAAGGGCCAGGGAAGAGGCGAGGACAAGCGAGCGCTGTTCTGTCGAGCTTCGCTGCATTTTTGGCCACGGCCATTCACTGGAAACTAGGGAACCCACAATCTGCTGCTTTGATGTCTGATGATGCTCTGGCTTTGAAGGGAAAACTTTAGCGAGAGAGAGAGAGAGAAAAAAAAAAAGCTTTCCAAAGAAAAATAACATGCAGCTCAGGATCTTTAGCCACTAGAGGCCGTAGACACAGTCGGAGTGTGTGGGTGCACGCTTGTAGAGCACCTAAAAGTGGACACACAACACTGGTTATGATACTAACAAAGTTACAGTGTTTATGAAAGCCTGTACTTGCAATGTGGTTCAGGCATAAGGATGCCGGGTTATGTCCTGTTGGCAGTGTCATCGCTAAATAAACATGCTTCACACTGACCGTACCCACTCAGACATTCAAGTCTCTGTATGAAATTGACAGTGTTTTCAGGACTGGAGAGGATTAGAAAATCAAATTATTATTTGCCCCAATATGAACAAATGAACATTAAAGTATTTACTGCTGTCGATAGCTTGTAAAATAATCAAAAAAAGTATCATCACATTACAGTCTCTTTATATTTCAAGTACCGTATTTTTTGGATAATACGTCGCTACGGACTAGACAAATTCATTTAGAAATTTATTTCACACCATCCAAGACTGAAAACTGACATTTAATCTTGTAAACCAACTTATTAAATGACACAGCTGCATCCACAACTGGCTGAATAACATGAAACACACACTGTCGGGTGAGTGAGGTAAATTAGCGACTCCAACCAGCAAGGTTTTATCCAGCGCATTTCAGCATAACGACCCGTTACGCTTAAATTAGACCGTCAGCGTAATGGAGAAATGTGTTAAGCAGTACGACACGAATGTTTCAGAGCTACATAAAGCTTATGTGCATAAACAAAGTTGTAACCCGTGATACAACTGAAGTGATTTAGAGACACCTTTTTATAAATTACTTTATGAAAAGCATATCATATATTGGCATTCATCCTAAAACTATCAATATTTTTTGTACAGATTGCCCAGTCTTACTATATACTATATACTTACTATATAGTGCATTAAAACAGGGTTTATTCAGAAACAATTACCTAAACCTGCATTTAGAAGCTTTGTTCTCCAGACATATTATACGTTCAAGTTTTTATTTTTCAAACATATGCTTAAAAACAACATGATTCTCAAGTCTCTTCAATATTGTTTTTAGACAAAAAAAAAAAGGATAAAAAAAAAAATGAAAAATATGGTAAAGTAGTGGGGCTGAAATGAATCCTCGAGTGACTCAGTTGCAAAACATAAAAAAAATCCTTAAGGTAAAATCCAGAAATGCACTAATAGCAACAAACAAAAAGGTATATTGATTGAAATCTTTTGGCTGTATTAGACCTAACCGATGATCAGCTTGTCAACTTAAAAAAAAAAAAAAAAAAAAAATGTATTGATATTTAAATAAACCCTACCTGGTTGTACCAGCAGCCCTCTTGGTTACTGCTTTAAGACTTAAAGTTAGCCATTTTCAGTGTAAACATATTCCTGGGTACGCTAGAAACTACAGAAATATAGAGAGCAAGGTGTAATTTAGTGTGAATAAGAAAGGATACTCAATTTCTGAACAAACCACTTAAAGTGCTTTTATTTTAAGGAATAATAAATATTTTTGCGATGATGCCAACTTACCAGGGTCAAAACAGCGGGGTTATGAGCAAAAAGCGTAGAAACACAGAGTGCGACTCAAATGCAGCCTTTAATAAAAGAGAACAAGCACCTCTGTCCTGACTGTAAATGCTTGATTGCCAGCAGCGGTTAATACAGACTAAAAAAACTTTGCCATCAGCTGCTTTTACTGACTCTTATTGTGAGGAAACGTTACGAAGAATCCACACAAACTGTGCGGACCATTACCATGTCAGACATTTTTTTAGAATGTGTCAGAGATGATAACATGATTCATTTACTCAATTCACAATTACTGCCACACTTTTACCCCTGATTACATTAGATCAAAAATTTGCTCCTAAGACTGAAGTCTCAGGCCTTTACAGCACAAGTCTAAGCTTTTTGTTTGCAGCTCAAGGGCAACTTGGGTCCAGGTTGCAGACTCTGGTCACCGTTTCTGCCGTTCTCACAGCTGCATTGTAAAAAAAAAAAACACATCCTTCCCACACCAGCCACAACAGCACATCAAGTAGTTCCTATAATCTGAGCACGTTTCTTTGACACGAGGCTTAAAAAAGAAAGCACGAAGGTGTGTCCTTCAGAATGAGATCACGGAGTGCAGCCAATCTACAACAAATGTTCAGAAGCGTTTTCAAGGCTGAGAGCGTGGAGCTGCACAGACAAACCCCGGCTCCGCAAACCGTGAAGCGAAATACTTGCTGTGAGTTTTCTTTTGGGAGTCTTGAAACAGTTTGCACGTGCATGCTGGAGATGACTAATGAGAAAGGAATCGGAGTAAAGAGTGAATGGCATGGCTTTGTTTAGTTAACGTGCTAGGCCGGCTGTGCTTTGTGCCTGGGACTGAACCGCTGTGAAATCCAATCATCACGAGGAGAGAGCAACTTAACTGTAAGCGGGATGACGAGGACAACCGAGCTTGGTTTTGTAAAAAGTTACACAAGGCCAGGTTGCGTAGAGAACACACGCGCGCACAAAACGTTGATGGAAACGAGAAGGTTTATCTTTTCCGAGACGTTAAATTGGTGTTTTGAGCGCACACAGGGGAGTAATGAGCACGGTGAGGTTGTTTGAGCCATTTATTATCACGCCCACGCGGAGATTTCAGTCACTTGGGTGGTGCTGCCACACAATAAAAAAAGCTCAGGCGAAGGTGCGGGACGGCAGGCTGAGGTGACGGACAGCGAAAGCGGGGCGGCTGCAGGTTCACCTTCTGTGCAGTGGCTCTGGGGCAACGAGCGGATGACAGTGATGCGACACTAAAAGCCTTTCTGTCAGGGAAGCGGCCGGACGTCCTCCAATCAAAACACGGAGGCTCGGGGGTGACATTTCACGGGGCACAGCTGCTGGGCCGCGACAGCATGCCAACTCACTATTCCTGACGGCTTGTTTGTTTAGTGCGTGTCATATGTAGAGGGGGTGTCACTGCAGGAACTGTGTGTGTGTGTGTGTGTGTGTGTCCACGTGTCAGACAAACTCACCGTTCTCGTACCAGTCATTATTTGACTAATCTTGAAGTTATATTTTACACCGGCTCTCTATAAGAATGTTCCGTTCTTATCAGCGCCAGCGTAGGGCTGGAAAAATGGACATTTGCCAGTTTCATGACTCAGACAAGACACAGGAAGACGAGGAAAATAAATAAAAAAAATAAATAAAAAAAGTAAAGAGTACACACAGCTAAAGACTTATATAAAATTACGTTATTTTAGAAGGTGCAACTCATTCTGCATACAGTTTTAATTCTTAGACAAGTTCCTACACATTTTTAGAGTTCTGTGGCTTACATGCGTTTTAAAATATGAAAAGCTAATGTTCACCATTTAAGGCAGAAACATGGAAACTGGTAAAAACAGAAACTAGAGGCAGTAGCATGAAAAGGAAGGAAGAAAGGAATGAAGGAAGGAAGGAAGGAATGAATGAAGGAAGGAACAAAGGAACGAACAGACTGATAGAAAGGTAAGAATAGGAAGGAAAGACAGAAAGGGAACAGGAATAAAGAAAGGAATGGTGAAGGATGTACAAAGGGACAACTTTTGGATGAAGGGATAAGGAATAAAAAGGTCTCTAAATATAAATTATGCATTTCTTGCATACTTAATTTAGGCCTGGAAAATAACCTCAGTTTTCTGGACAGCGCAATAACCTTGACAAAAACTCAACTTGATCCTAAAGCCTCTTCATCACATTATGTAACAAAAGGATAAAGCCCATTACATGAATCAATCCAGGAGCGACTCCAATGACTATTAAGAGAAAAAATAAAATAAAAATAAAATATGCACCACGAAATTAACCGATCTTAAACTTAATCTGCTCAGAATGGTTGTCCAAAACAAGTGAAGGAACCAGACATGAGCAACGGCAGATCTCGAGACAAACCATTTGATCCTGTGGATTTTTGGCGTGAAGAAGACTCAATGGCTTTGTTTATATGCACAAAATTTCACGATCGCTTTAAAAATAAATACATAAAAAAAATAATAGGATTATACCGTTTATATGAGCACACGATCAATTAATCCGATCATAATGTGCTTTACATCCACCTGGCTTTATTCAGAACAGAACCACTCTGACATACGCTGCTATCAAATTTCCTTAAAAACGGAAGAATAACTTTGTTGAACAACATAATATAGCAAACAAAGCGGTATTATATGAGTGTGTTGTCTTCCGAGCGCCCAGGCTGGACTTGCAGGAGGTTCTAATTACGATTGAGTCGTTACTGAATCAATAATGTTGAGCTCTTTTAATGTTTCTAACAGAAAGGTGGCATCAGGACAGTTTTGCTTGCCAACGTATTTCCGCGGGGCGCACACGCTCACTCAGGTAAGTTTGTCACACTGGGAATAACTTGATCCTGACAAGCGTTTACATGCATGCCGGTCGGATCATCAATTGGCATAAACCAGCCCTCTCATTCGGATTACAATTTCATTCCAACTGAGCTTAATCGGATCACGATCGGCACTTTATTACGATTACTTTTGTCCACGTAGCAAACGTTGGTGAAAATGGCCGCCGGGGTGGTGTACTCTCAGGAAGCAGAGAGATACAAGAAACCGAGAAAAACGACAAACAAAGGCGCTACCTTCGTCTACTGTTTAGTCAGGTTTTAAGTATTGTTGCAGCGATGCCATTTTTTTGGCCCCGATACAGATACCCCGATACCTGTCTGTGCAGCATTGGCCGATACCGATACCGTCTGTTTGAAATTGATGTGTGTGTGTATATATGAAGAACTGCATACTACTTAGGGTAGTTGAACTTTTTATTGCCTACCTGGAATGGGTGACAATAGTTGAATAAACATTTGGCTCTCAAACGTCAAAATAGTGCAACATTTGTGAAATTATACTATGTTTAATAGTAGTGCAACAGTAAGACAGTAAAATTACATTAATAGTTGAATAATCTCTTTTAAACCCTGAGTTTTGGCTCTCAAATGCCAAAATAGTGCAACTTTCATGAACTTAATAAACATGTATAATACTAGTCGGGAGAGAGAAGGCTGCGTCCAAGTGACGTACAACATCAAAATGGTATCGGTGCCCCATTTGTTGGTACTCGCTGGTACTAGTGCAACACTAGTTTTAAGACAGCAAAACATTCAGCAGTTATAAACTAAACAGAATGGAGAAAAGTTGCCCTGTTCTGTCCTTTTGAGGCTCCTACCTATCTCCTATGAATCATATAAGATTTGGAAATGTTAGCAGCCTGTTGGAAATCTAACAGTTAATCAAAGGATTAATGCTGCAAAGACGCAAAGAGCCATTTGGCCACTTTATATTATAGGCTACTTTATTATCATGCATTAACCCTCATCATTCAAATCATTTATTTGCCCAGCTGGATGGACTTCCATTAACACTGATGCTAGGTAAAGGCTTTATTGACTATCATGATGATTTGTTAAAAAAAAAAAAAAGATCAAAAAGTAGAAACGAAATGCCTTTTTGCATCTTATTAAAATAAAAACTGCTGGAAAGATTTCATGACATAAACGTAGGTGCTTTAAATAAAATACTATTAACACTTAATGTCAGCTTTGCAGGTGTAAAATATGAAAGCTCATCAATTTGGAAAAAACTATTACAGCCTGTTCTGCATCGGTATTTCTGATAATAAAAACTAGAAGACCCGATCCTTCCATGAAGATCTGCCAACATCACAGCAGCGGTCTGCTCCGTTCAAGTGACCTGCTCCTATTACCTTATCCATTAAGTCTGAGTTTCCCCTCTTCCAGTAAAAGTCTGCTTCTCTGGCTCCCAGCCCAGGAGGTTTGAGTGGCTTTGCAAAAGTTCCTTATCCCATTTTGCCCTGGGTGGCGGTGGAACGAGCTCTGAGAGGACGGCGCAGTCGAAAGGCAGCGTTAGTATGCACACATAAAGCCGCTCAAAGCCAGCAGGTATCCCAGGAATGCCTTTTGGTCCAAACAACACGAATCACGCCTGACACAGAACCATGCCAAGCAGCACTTTGAGGGAGGGAGCGATCAAAAACGGACCCCACTCGGGACTTTAATATTCTAATGTTTAATTAGATCTGCTTGCTCTTTTAGAAAAAAAAAAAAGCAGACAACTAAACAGCCGTTCAGGATTCTCACCTATTAGTGTGATAAGCTGATCAATGCCAATAAAAAAGCTGTAAATCAAGTACACATTGAAAAACCTTTCATCAACGTGCATCAACAAGGAGTTTGCAATTTTTTTTTTTTTTTTTACGCAATGAACATATTTTAAGTTCTTTACATACTTTGAGTTCTCCGGCAGCTTGGTTTTTATCGGCATGTTTGAACAGTTGGGGGGCTTCCTGAATGCCGGCTTATGTTAATAGTAACAGCATGAAAATTAACTACACAAGCGCCGAGATCTCAGAAACTGCAACGGGGCGAATGTTTGACTGGCGTTCCTGGAGAACAGCTAGCAGGAAACTTTCTTAATGCGAGGAATACTGTGGTAAGCGGGGCCAAATTGCAATAACACCCTTTGGTGTGGACGCTGTTACTAAATAAAGAAAGGCTGGCTGTTTTCCGTAAAAGGTGCCTGAAATAAAGAGGAAGCACGAGAAGCCATTTAAAAAAGGAAACCTTAGTAGGACACGACTGCAGTTCAATCAGGCTGTGAGAGAGAGCTAGACTCAAAGCAGAGAGCAGGAAGGCAGCTCAGTTACTCTGCTGTATTTTCTGAGCTTTCAACCCTTGGCTATGGTGGAAAATGCAGCTTTTTAAAAGTTTCAGAGTCAAACTCAGCATCTACAATCTCTATAACACACACAAGGACTAATGTAATAATACCACCTGCATTAATCACTCTTAAGTTAATAACCTTTCAAGACGCAAACAAAAATAATTTTCCCTCTAACAATATCTAAGAAATATAAGATGAGAGAGAGGATAGAGTTCTAGATTATTTTGTCCTCTGCTGTCATTTTTACACTTCCTAAACACAACAATAACGTTTGCACAGCTACCTTTTCTAACAGAAATCACAAGTTAGTTTACAGCAGGTAGACCAGACAGAATATACCTGCAATGTGCTCCTTACATCGTGTAATCATATCCTGCATTTAATGAAATCCTAACTGGAAACAGCCAAAACCAGTAAAGACGAGTCAAAGCGTCGCAGAAACTGCTTCACGTCAGCTTAGTGCACCAAGATCAGGGAAACCCCATTTAAATCGGATGCAGAGTGTGAATGAACTGCATTTCCTTTGTTACAGCCTTGGCTATCCATATTCCTCTTTCAGCTTCAGCGTAATAAACTAGCTTCACTACAGTAGGGATGAAACCGATACTGGTTTTAATGTTTACTATGACAATAGTGTGATAATAGGAAGTATTACCGTTTTAAAATAAAGTTATCATTAAAGCCATATTCAGTGGTTTCTATAAAAGTTCTTATTTTAAAGCACACCATCTCAGGGGGAGAAGCTGAAGGCATTGAAAGAACAGCAGGGATGTTTCAACCACCGAAGAGCACAGAGTGTTAATTCAAGGCATAATTGGTGTTTTATAATAAAAAAACAACAAAAAACAAGGCAAGCTTTTGAAGACGGATTTGTTCCACACAATGTATAATAGGAACAAACACCCCCAAATGTTAAAAGCAAAGCAGGGTTTAGTCTTTGGGGGTGTCCAAAGTGTGGCCCGGAGGCCCCTGGAATGATTCTGTGCAATATTTGGCCTTTCTAAACTTTTTATGTACTGTGGGTTTGCCTTTCATTTTGATTTCATAGTAAGCAGGACCATAACATTTCTATACAACAATAATAACAATAATAATAATAATGCAAAAAGACAGGACACTTCAGGGACAGGAGAGCGTTTAAAGGAGTCAATATGGTAAAACTTCACAATGAGGACCGTAATTTTGAAACTGATATGATTTTACAAGCTAAGCGGATTGTGAAAAGCGGTTATGACAGCCTGAATGTTGGCTGGACTGTGTGTTGGAACTGCAGACAGTCCTTTCTTCCAGACAGATGTGTGTTGGTGAAAGATCAAACTTTGAACAATACAACTACTAATCCTTGTTCATGCTTGAAATTAAAAATACACATTTTGAGTTTGGTTAAATCAGTTTGAGGCAGAACGCTCAAGTCTTTGGTATGTCTGCGTAATAAAAGTTCATTCTGACAGACATGTTGATAAAACTCTTCAAAATGTGCTTAGTAAAGGTTCTGAGTTTACTGGAAAATAAAAAATCTGATATATTTGTCATATGACCAAGCTCATAAAATCCTATAGAGTATTGCATTTTGATATATACGGTCCTGTTTTAGTGTTTACCTCTTTTAAGCAGCCATCCCTCCTTGACGATCATAACACCGGACATGTTTGCGGGCAAGATGGAGGATCCAGGTTTCCCAAAGGGAGCGACACAACTTTGCTTCCTTCACTCTGCCCTGCGCAGGAGCCTGCAGATGGGGTCCTGGGGTTTAGGGCCGCCTTCTCAACGGTGGTTACCTATTAGTTGAAGAAAAGTAAAAATTAGCCCAAAGTTGAGGTGAACGATTTTAGTTTCCCCCCCCCGCCCACCCCCCACCATTTGTCTAAATTTTAACCCTCTGGTCAACACAGCGGAGTGGAAGCGGCGCAGCCGGCAGAATCCTTGTGCCTTACGGCCCCCGGTCAAAGGAGGACGTGCTACAGCAACAGCGGCGCCTTTTTCACAAGTGGAACCTGCAACATTTCAAGGTTCAAATAACTGCGCGAGGCCGTGTGTTTTGGCATTCAGGATGAAGTCTCCCGTATTGGAAAATTCCACGGCGTTCACAACCAGCACAGCCATTCCTGATGGACCAGGAGCTCCTTCCCCCCTCTGCTTGTGACCACAACAGCTCCAAAAAATAAATAAATAAATAAAAATGATGACGTCAAGTCATTCTCGCACAAGCCACACACATCAATAGACCGTCAAGCTTGTTCGGCCGTTGCATCAAAACGTATCCTTGAGTTTTTAGGAAAGCGACGTTCACATTTCCCCATCTGCTGCGATAAAGTCTCCTCAAACCATAATCTTGCTGACGGATTTTACCCTGACGGCAAATTCGTTTTGTAAAAAAAATAATAATATGAAAGGGGATATGAAAAATGAATGATTTGTGATTAGAAACTTATCTGACATTATCAGGACAGTACAGGCATGTTTACGGGAGAAAGGGGTTTGCAGTGAGGGGGAAGAGCTCAAAGCAAATCTGAAATCAACATCAGTCGGTAATTTAATGCATTGCTGAACTCAAATTGTCCGAATTTGCCGACATGCCTGATTGTTGACCACATCGTGTCTATGTGTGGTGCAATATTTGCAATATAATGGAATAAATACATAAAAAGTCAACAAACGTCATCAGCAACGATAAATAAAGTTTAATTATTCGTAGAGAACATCATATTTATTAACTGAAGTGCACGACAGGAAGCTATTTTTCACTACCTTAGAATACATCTCGTCACTTTAAGATTATTTAAATAATTGAATTACAAAATTTACAAAATCCCCTAGAACGTTTCGATTTTAACCCTGCAGACAAACCACAAGCATCTTGTAGTTCCGTTAAAGCGAAAGGAGACCTGAACTCCTCTGGCTCCAGCCTGCTCTGCATACCTAGAACACGAACCAAACACGGAGAAGCAGCATTTAGTTCCTATGCTCTACTTATCTGGAAAAAACTTCCAGAAAACTGTAAAAGTGCGGAAAGCCTGAGTTCCTTTTAAATCGAGATTAAAAACAAATTTGTTTAAAATTGCCTTTGAATGCTCAAGTTAAACTGTTTTACTGTTTTTAAATGTTCTTTTTTGTTTCTACATTCTATCCCTACTTGCTTTTATTCCTATATTTTAATCATGTAAAGCACTTTGCATTGTCTCTGTACTGAATTGTGCTATATAAATAAATTTGCCTTGCCTTGCCTTGAGCAACCGCCCCCGTTTTCAAAAAAGATGGATGAACGAGTTTGTTTAACAAATTTCCAACCTACTTTGGAAATCTGGAAGTACATATAAATTTTTCAAAAGGCCTAAACTAAATTGAGATATAAAATAACGGCTTTCAAAATCCTGCAGGAACCCCAAAGAGCGTCTCCACCGTCGGCCGGCAGGTTCGCTGCACACGGTGCAAAGCGCTGCTGCACCGCATGAGCATCTAAAAGCCAAGCTCTGCGCTGCCATATGCCAGCTCAGAGTGGTTAAAAGGTGAAAACGCATCTAGGCCCAATGAAGTGCAGAGAATATTCATACGTGTACCACTTCTCTCTATTAACACACACCGGATAGATGGTGTTTAAGCGGTGATGCTTGAAAACAAAACTAAAACAGATAGCTGCTCACCACGCTGGAGACGCTCTGCAGACGCCGCTGGTGTTTTACCCCATCTCACCCCTGACCCGTTTTACCTTTTAAGATTCACTGAGTTCAGTCAGCATGTCATGTTCAACCCAAGTTACTAGCAGTACAAGTTTAAAAGACATAAAATCTGCTACACAAATACCCTTTCAGTCAAGTCTATCACGTTAGGCGCAATGTTTAGAAGTAAATAAGACAAGGTCAAAGTTGTTACCCAATCTGTAGCTTCTGATTTGACACTTTAGGAGAGGGATATTTTCACCGCTTCTATCTGAACCTGGACTTTTTTTTTTTTTTTTAAATCAGCTCAAAAAGCACCCAGGATGCACACTAAATAAGGCTAGTTACCAGAAAAGGCTGCTTGGATAGTCAAAAAGCCGACCTTTTTTCCAGTCGGTCAATGCGCCAAACCAAAGCGATACCGATTCACAGTAACATCAACACTCTCCAGTGTGCGAGATGTTTGCACGAGATGTTGTGACACTAGCTGCGTTTCCATCCAATTCTAATGCAAATTTGGAGCAATCTTCTAACATATCCCAAAAAAAGAAAAATGAGCAAACGTGTTTCCATCTACTGGTTTGTTACAAATTTACCAGGCGACGCACAGCATCATTCGTTGACTCTAATAAACAGGAAGTAGATGTTGCTTACAAGCCTGCAGCTCAGATCAGTAATAGAGCGGGACTTTAATAAATGTGCTCATTTTCCTTTCTCCTTTTTTTTCCACGGATGAGACTAAGAAATGCCCGAGTCTCTTCGTCAGTCGACAAGCACCCGTTGTTGCTTCCAGGTTTGTTTTCGAGCATCATGGGAATCTCTAGGAAGACGACGGCAGCAGAAACAGTCATGAGATGGTAAACGTTCGCTACGTCAGAACTGATTCGACAAATGTGTTCATCTCCTCTTTAGCGCATTTACTGATTTTCAAAAAAGTCAAAAACCAGCCTTAAACGAGTGTAAAAACTTTATTTTTTGAAACTTAGTGAGTTCATTCACTGCCGTTTCCATCTATCCCAGCTTATGCGATACTTCGAAATTAAAAATTGTTGATGGAAACAACTACTTGTGTGGGTTATTCAGGCTGAGAGAGAGCAAACGTCTAGGAAGGCCAGACATATTACAGCAAAGCTGCTTTGTACTTTTCTCTTTGACATCTTGAATAGGTAATACAACCATTGGCACCTTTTAGAAGATCTCTTAGGATTGGTAAAGATCTACAGAGACAGCTGTTTAACAATAGCCACACCATTCACCAATGCAAGAGGCCAAAGTTGGTTTAAAATGTCAACGTTGCAATCATCTTCTGATTCGACACCTCAGTAAAAAGGGCCGTTTTCTCTGCTTTTAAGAACTCCGGACCTACCAATAACTTAGAAATCAGAAACACTTAAGCTTAACCAACAAAAACTGGACTATTTGACACGAAACAGATGTTTCAAACAACCTGTGATTCTAGCAGAATTTAATTTAGCCTTCGTGTTTGGTCTGATCTATGGAGATGCATGCTGTAAGGATGAAACCGTCATTGCCGTTTCGTTTAACAATCAGAAAAAATATTTAACAATTATGAGAATATAATCAGTCAACTGAAAAGTCTCGTTCAAGTTTCACTTGTTCTTAATGTTTAGATTTTAAATTAGTACTGATCAAAGATAAAGCATCTTCTTATGCTCTGAAGACAATACAACAATTCACCTGTTAATGTGGAGTAAAACATGTACCAGTACTAAGAAGAGAACATAGCTGCAGAAAGCAGAGATTTACTAAATTAGTATTAAATGATCCACTAAAAAAAAAAGTATATATTGACACATTACCCAAATACCAAAATAAGCACTCAGCTCCGGTATTTTAGCCTAAAATGCCCATCCCCAAAGAGGCCGAGCTGCTGTGGCGCCCGTTTGCCATCTTCCCGACCATCTGTACTCAACCAGTAGCGGAAAACTTGCCGGCAGGTTTGACTGAATTCTGGTGCAGCAAAAACGTCAGGCTGGTGTTTAGAGAACGGCAACTTTTGTTCCTGGTTAGAAGAGCATGCAAAAACGGACGAAACACAAACATCACATTTACAGGAACGTCTTCTTGAGTGCGGAGGCATTACTACTTCATTCTGAGATCCAAACGTCTGACCGTCTACAGTGCTTTGCAAAATATCCACACCGCTTGAACGGTCTCAAGTTTGGTCAGCTTAAAATGTATTTTACCGGGACTTTGTGGTTGATAAAGTGAATAATGTTACACCTCTGCTCCACGTGAGTAATTTACATGTATCTGGACTCCGTTTACTAATTAGACGACTACTGGTTGCAACATTTAGGGGGTATTGGATTAAAAAAAAAAGGGTCTGAATGTATTTGCACAAACGCTGCAGAGTTTTACTCAGAGTTTATCATAAAACCTTTTCAAAACAGTAACTTTTTTTGCTTTAACTTCACACTTATGCGGCAATTTTGTTTTCGCTTTACAAGATGAAACCCAACGAAACGAAAGATTGAGGTTTTAGCCAAAACACGTAAACATTCAAAGGCTATTGATACTTTTGCAAGGCAAAAAAAAAAAAAAAAAAAGGCACACAGAGTCATCTGATAAACTGGCTTAAATCCAAAACACTTATCAGTCATCTATCAACAGCACACACTAAAACTCTGCAGGCTATCGCCACAAAAAAAAAAAAGAAAAACAACAACACTTGGCACTTTGATCCATTCGGAGCTACTGTACATCACATAAAGGCTGCTTTGAATGCGGGGCAGAAGGAAAACAATCAATTGCCAAGCTTGCGTACACAAATGTCACAGAGAACACCAGGCGATTCCTGACCATTGACTAAAATCTATTTTTCTGCAGCTGCATCAGAGAAAGAGAGAGAGAGAGAGAGAGCTGCGTTTCACTGGCCTCATTCAGTTTACTGGCGAGGCCAAACAACAGGAAGTGAATGTGACTATTGACAGACAACAAGTCATATCAGTACAGCCCAGGGCATGACTACATCTGTCAACTAAACCTGTGATCAACGTGCTTTTTTTTTCGTTTTAAAACATCGATTTGGTTTTCACTTCCATCAGTGAGCAATGGTGAAAACATCAAATGGCTTTTCTTTTTTTTTTTGCTTGTTAAGACTCAAGAAAAAGAATCTGAAACAGACTAAATGCAACCGGGGGATCGTTCAAGCCGTCTGATCCCTCCGGCTTCAAGACCGGACACAAGCATGAACACGTTATACACACACATTTGGAAATGTCCCATTACAAACTTGACGACACGCAGCACCAAACCTTAAAAAAAAAAAAAAAAAAGGAACATGTACAAGTAGAGCCACAACAGAGTGCTGCTGTTTTAATAGGAGCGACCTGTTGCTGCTCTCAAGCCTGTGTGGAAAAAGCTGGGCTGCTGCCAGCGTTGCAGCCAGCAGCCACTAAATGAACCCAGTACCCCGACAGCAGGTCACATGGTCTACAGGCCTCTGGGCCCGCCGCCTGCCTGGATGTCCTCATGTCGGGGCGGCTTTCAATCATTCATCTTTCTGGCTTCAGCTTGAGAAGGGCAGGAGGGTGGGGTTTGGGGGGGTGGGGGGCTCATTCAATGCAAATCAGTGTCATGCAGCAAAAGATGCCACACACCGAGCCTGCCGCTGCCCCAGACAGGACAGTCCCATGCGTTTCGGGCAGGAAGCAGAAAAAAAACCCCAAAAAAAACCTAAAAAAAAAAAAAAAAAAAAAAATCAGGCCGACATGGCCGTGCCACTTCCGCCATCGCAGATCAATAGATACAAGCCTGTTTCTCCTCTGTTTTCTGGGTAAACAAGATGAGTCAGCAGCTGAGGTGTCGCTACAAAAAGCTGAACATTACACTCCGATATCCTAAAAAAAAAATGATTAAAACGCAATGGAGAAGATCAAACACTCTCACCTGCTAGCGAAACCAGCCCCTCAGGCGGCGCTTGTTTGTGTTCAGTTGCCACAGTGGAACTGGTATCAGTATGAACTACTATACAAACCCAAGTTCCTCTTTCAGGTTCCCTGAAAATAGACTATTGATAATAAGAATATTGCAGTAACGGTAGCCCGGCAACTCTAAAAAAAAAAAATTAAAAAAAAAAAGGACAAGCAAGACAGGCCGAGTTGATCCTGCGACGGCTTGAAAGGCCAAAACCTTTATGGCTGACGTTAATGCATTTACCTTAACGCTGCCCAGACAAGCCGCGGTCCACGTTAAAGAAGCAGGACCGTAAAAACAAAATGGCAAACTGAACGCAGGAGGAGTGAAACATTTCCCAGTTACCGACAGCTCGTGCGACACCAACCCCCCCCCCGGCCCAACCAGGTCCGCGGCCCCACTCCGTCTTGCATAAAGCAACAAGATTTCCAATAACATTCCTCAGATTCTGCATGCAACCGGCGGCGCATTTGCGTCAACGGAGCCCGCGAGGGGGGGGTGGGATTGGGTGGGAGGTGACTGGTATTTTCTAAACAGAACACGGGGCGAGCCAAGCGAGTCGCCGGCTGCTTGGTTACGCCAGCGTGTTGCGTCCTCGCTCGGTCACATGCCGGGGCCCCCGCTGCGTACGCACAAGCGGTCAGACGCAGTCTCATGACCGGCAAAAACATTCTGACACTTGGAGGCATGAAGGGCACGGCGTGCCTGGGGACGGTGGTGTTCAGCCACCCTGAGAAACGGAGACGCTTGGAGACGAGCGTGGAAAAAAACGTTGGAGACTATTAAAACGGTAAACCTGGAAGACGTACAGACTTTCCATTAAAAAAAATTTAAAAAAAAGAAAAATCTATCAAATTCACTTTAGAAATAGTTTGTCATCCATACCACAACATGCCATTGTCGTTTTGTTTTGTTTTTTTGCATTGGTTTTTCACATTTTATTTTTACTTGTCATTTAAAATAAAGAAAATCTACCCAACAAGAAATCAAGCTTCTGGTGACGTCACGTAGGGTATACTTCATATTAGGGCTGAACAATTAATCGCATTTTCAATATAATCGTGATTTTAAAAAAAAACGCAATTTCCAAATAGCAGAGTCTGCAATTTTTGGCTATGTAACAATTAGGGAATTAGACACGTCTATTAGGTGTTGGTAAAATGTTTAAAGTAGGTTTGACTCCACATGGAATGGAAGACAGTTGCAGCAGTGAGATAATCTAATTTTATTACTTGTATTAGAGTTTATTTAATCATATATAGCATTAAGTACAGGTCAATCAGTTTAATACATAGACTCGCTTGTTGGTTGAACTTTATGTTCAACAAGGATTGATGTCCAAATCAACTAAAAGCTGTTCTCTTGAACAATATTCTGATTAATAGAAACATTAAAAGTTCTTGTTTTAAATAGCCCTTGTTTACAAACATCTTTATTTAGAGGCCATTTTTGTTGCTTGTGGTTAATACAGAGAAAAGTCAAAATTGCAATTTTGGTTGAAATATATCGTAGGCAGAATGCAATCATTACTGCTCTGAGTTTAGATGCAACTAATCTGCACAGCAAGGAAACAAATTGATTTGTTGTTTGTATATGTTTAAAAAGACATGATGAATTAAACTGTAAAAGAAAAACAAAAAAAATAAAATAAATAATATTGCAGTAAATCGCAATATTAAGAAAAAAAAAATATCGCAATTAGATTATTTTCCAAAATCATTCAACCCTACTTCATATGCGCATACCCACCTTTATTTTCTAGTTATTTGCATCTTTACCTTTAAAAAGGGGTTTTTTATTTGCATTCTGAACAGCAAAACGTTTTAAGTCGCACGTTGAGTCGCAGCCAAGGCTGCACAGATGTCAAGAATATTAGGTTATAAAACAGGTTAAAGCGGCATGTGAAGAGGGCCAAAAGCAGACTGGATTGGACAGACGTTTATCGATTTTTTTTTTTGTCAAGTTGTGATAAACCTTCACCAGCCACTGCCACTGAAAACGAACACCAGACAGACCACAAACCTACCATTTGATCACGACCAGCATGCACCTGCAGTAAAAGCCTTAACCACTGCCAATCTTCCAGTCAACACCAGAAAGAGGAAGTAACAAAAAAGGAGAAAACAAAACAAAACAAAAAAAAAGTCATCGCTGGACCTTTTCGAAGACTTTGGACAGCTGTACAAAAAAACAAAAATCTATTTAAAGAGAAACAGAGGGTGTAGCTTTTTCTCATTTTACTAGTGGCGAATATCAACGGAAAACAAATTCGATGGAACCGAAACAAGAGCATAAACACATGTGCGTCGGTCAACGTTTGCTTCTGCTTCGCCGTCCACTGCAGCATCCATCAAGGCCCAGTGGAGTCACACCCCTTGTTACTCAAATGCTACTGGAAAGCTTGACAATCATGTCAACACAACAGGATCTTGGTCAATTCATCTCCTTCACCATTTTCTCCGCCTTTACATTTCTGCTGATTTGCTAAGTGACTTTCTTTGGTTACAAAATGGCATGATGGCCCACAGGAGATTATGTCCTGACCGTACATCGAGTCGTAACCCTGAGCTTCTCACCCACCTCAATAATCGATTATTAAAAGTCATTTTGCAGATTTTACTCAAGTTCTACTGCAAGTCATCCAACAAACAGGCAGGATTCGAACGGCCCTGTCCATCTTACAAATGCTAAAATTTGCTGAAGTAAATTTGTCGTTTTAACCTAAAAGAAGAAAATTAAAAAAAAAAAAAAACGAAATGATTCATGGCCCATTTTGTAGGTAAAGGCGAAACCATGACAATGTTCACACTGCAGGGAAATGCGACCCAAATCCGATCTTTTTGCTCATATGCGACCTATATCTGTCTTAATAATGGCAGTGTGAACGGCCCAATTCTGCCCCCCGCCCCCAAAATAAATCAGACTTGTGCCACTTCCATGTGGCTTCAATTCGGATCAGACTTTCCCCCCCCCAAAGCGTCCGTAGTCTGAACGGTCATGTAGCATTTTATCTGCCCTTCACGTCACTCTCCTGTCTCTCACTACACATCCACACAGTAGTAGCAGCTAGCCAGTGGTTCCCCCAGCATATTATGAGCCTGGCAGGATAAGAGTCACTTGTTTATTTTAAATTCCTCGATGTTTTGTTTGTTTGAGAGCGACATTAAAAAAAAAAAAAAAAAACGGTCATTAAAGTTTCCAAATAGCTAACGCGCTAGCTGTTATTAGCTTAGCGCACAGTGTGTCCATGCTGCGGCCCTCCATGTAGCTGCATGACGGTTGTCTGCGAACTTCCTGAACACACAACGGCACCGACTTCCAGGATAAGCCCATGTTCTGGTGGAAACCCAGAGTTAGCGCTCAATAAAATAAAAAACCTTAGTTAATAGCTGTGCTGCTTTCTTCTTACCTTATTTTGTCTCAGTATGATGTGGTCTAATATTATAAGCTCCCATTGGTCAACAGCTTTCTAATAACATGGAGAGATGTCGGCCGGTATCAGCCATTTTTTTTCTTTGAGGGTCTTCTTAACGAAACTTTAACACTAGAAACAATTACGTTCGCCATTACTTCGGCAAAAAGCGCGCGCTGCTCTGTGACGTGTCCTGCTATCTGCGCATGCCGGTCGCTTTGCGGTCTTGAACCGTCCAGACAAAAGTCTGATGACGACCACATTTAATAGTAGTATGAACGGCCACCTGGGGGGGAAAACATCCGATTTCAGCAACAACAACAACAACAACAACAACAAAATCGGAATTAAGCACCAAGAGCTGCAGTGTGAACGTAGCCCGTTTTGCGGCCAAATCAATTTAACAGGAGTAAGGGCAAAAACGCCTCTGGATTGTAAAGGCTGCTGACCCATGGTCTACAAACAAATGCAGGTAATTTACAGATAAAACAAAATGTGGTGGTAAGTAATATCTACTAGTATGACTCATCTCAGATATCTATGTTCAATGGGGGGGGGAGGGGTCATACTCTGTTATGTTTTAGGAGTAAACAGGGAAAAAAAGTGGACGAGTAACAAATCAAAATGAAATGTTGAGTGAATAATTCAGACAATACAAAATTAAATTAAATAAAAAACACCATATTCAAGTGTTTTGTGTGCCTATTTGTCTCCATAATTCCTGGAATTACTACATGGGAAAAGTGATAACAGTTTAAGCTCATAAATGGCTTGTTTACAGGTGTGAAATGAAGTAGAAAAGAGATTAAACGGTAAACATGTGCTTTCTCAATTCTTGTGATGTCATCATCCCAATTACACACATATCAGAATAAGTCTTTTATTTCCTCCCCTTTACAGCACTTACAAAAACAGTGGAAACCAATACTTTATTATCCAACTTTGATTTTATTGCCAGTGTAAACTTTTGTTGTTTTAAAAAGAAAAAAACATAATACCTCTGCATGGTGACTTTAAACTTCCATAAAAAAAACGTGCTTTTCAAGCTCACCTATTATTGCCACACAAACAACCCTCACCGTGATTTGGAGCAGATATGAACGACTGTCATTGCTGCAAGTGGTGTTGATAATGACAGTGAAGACGAGAAAAACACGCATTATCTCGTTGCACTGATTACTAGAGTGGAAAACTACAAAATAACACTGTTGTGGCCATTTTTCCCCCTCCCTTAAGACCTCCCTGAAGTCCTAAATTGTGGACCAGGAGAGCTTTAAAAAAAAAAAAAAAAAAAAAAAAAAAAAAAAAAAGGCCCCATTTTGAGAGTCACAACAACAAAGGTGGGCTACTTCTTATCCGCCGTGTTACGACGACAATAAAACAACAAAACGGAGATTAAACGTTTGGCGATAAGGTGGATAAACAAATGCAGTGGTAGTTTCTTTATTATTATTATTATTATTAAACAATGAACTGGCTGCCCTCCTCTCGTTGAGCTCATTTGTTTTCGTTTCGCCTCCCCGGGCCACGAAGCTCCAGCAAAAACAACTTTTCCAGCAGAGGTGGACCGCTTCAAGCGCAAAAAAAAAAGCAGATACCTTAGCGTGCTGCTCGCTGAGGTCATTGTCGAAAAAAAAACCCAACGGCTTAACGTCTCCAAAAGAGGTCCTTAAACGCCGCATTATACTCTCACCAAGTTGCGTTTAAGAGCCGACGTCCCTGCGGAGCGGCGTTCTCGCTAAAGAAAAAAAAAAAAAAAAAAAAAAGTGGCTAGCTCTGCTGTTAGCGATAGAAAGAGGCCTAGCGGGCCAGCTCGGGTGAGAATAACCGCATCTCATGTTAAGCACAATGGGGACCTACCCTGTTTCAGCTCTCGGCCTCCCCCCCCCCACAACCCCCGTAAACAACCGCGCGAAGCAAAAGGCGGACATTTACCTGGACAGCAGCTCAACAGTGTGCCCGTTTCATGATACTTTGGTGCTTCGGCGGTGTTTTAAGCTGATAAGTCCGTCAACAATGTGGACAGAAGTGCTCTCATTTACTCCGTTTCTCTTCGCCTTTCTTCCACTACACCTCTCGAACGCGCTTGTCTGCTGTGCCTCTGTGGCAGCCCCGCCGTCTCCCGGGTCCTAGTGCCCATCTTTTTTTATCAGCCGCCTTCACCGGAGGAGTGTCGTTGAGAGAGAGCGAGAGAGAGGGAGAGAAAACAAACAAACATGTGCACGGCCTCGATGAACTCTCTTCTGTTCCGTCTATGTTGGTAGTTCCCCTAAAAATACACGCAGGTGCGTGACAATGCAGTAATATCACTTTTTTTTTTTTTAAATGTAACCCATTTAGCTGATTCAGTTCAAAAAGCGAAACTGATATTCTGATATATACATATAAAGATTCCTTACACAAAGTGTGGTGCATTTCATTTTTTTATTTTATTTCTGAGGAATTCAAAGAGTTCAACTATTGCCATAGGACTGGTTCAATTAAAATAATCATTAATGCAGACATCTTGTGTTGTTGTACGCACACAATCAGGAAGAAGAATTGTTGACTTGACCTTTGTCACTGGCACCCTCAACAAGAAGGATAAGGTACAAAAGGCCATTGGGAAAGAGGATGGCTGTTCACAGATTGCCACGTGTATTAATGGGAAGTCAAGTGGAAGGAAAAAGTGTGACAGAAGAAAATGCTCATCAGTCTTTCTCAAATAGGTTGCACTGCCAGTTGTGTGTGTTTCAAAAAAGAAAGTTAAAAAAAATCTCTACTATACTTGTATATCCCTAACGCATAGAGGTGCACTGCTAAAAAAATTAGAATACCATTATTTTAGTTACTCAATTCAAAAAGTGTTATCCATACATTACATTTTTATATCACATTACACATATTTATTTCTATTAATCTTCCTAATTTAGCATTACCGTTCATGAAATACAAGCATTTCATGAGCGGTAAAGGGGTCTTGTCACTTACCGTGGCTTTAGGAATTTCTATGCAAGTAGCTCACTCTATAGTTGTATACAAAGATTTTAAAATGAACATATCACAACCTATTGGCTTATTATACATTGCTAAAAAAAAATAAAGGGAACACATAAACAACACAATGTAACTCCAAGTCAATCACACTTCTGTGAAATCAAATTGTCCACTTAAGAAGCAACACTGATAGACAACAGGTGGAAACTCCAGGAAATTAGCAAGACACCATCAATAAAGGAGTGGTTGTACAGGTGGTGACCACAGACCACTTCTCAGTTCCTCTGCTTTCTGGCTGATGGTCACTTCTGAATGCTGGCGGTGCTTTCACTCTAGTGGTAGCATGAGACGGAGTCTACAACCCACACAAGTGGCTCAGGTAGTGCAGCTCATCCGGGATGGCGCATCAGTGCGAGCTGTGGCAAGAAGGCAGCAGGACCGCTACCTCCACCTTTGTACAAGGAGGATCAGGAGGTCCACTGCCATGGCCCTGCTTAAGGACCTCCAGCAGGCCACTAATGTGCATGTTTCTATTCAAACTGTCAAAAAAACCTCCATGAGGGTTGCATGAGGGCCTGGTGTTCACATATAGGGCCTGTGCTTACAGCCCAACACCATGCAGAACAATTGGCATTTATTAGGGACCACCAAAAATGGCAGATTCGCCGTTGCCGCCCTGTGCTGTTTACGGAGCAGGTTAACACTGAGCACATGTGACAAACGTGACAGTCTGGAGACACCGTAGAGAACGTTCTGCTGCCTGCAACATCGTCCAACATGACCACCTGCCCGTTCCCCCAGACCTGAGTCCAATTGAGCACATCTGGCACATCACATTTCAGTCAATCCATCAACGGCACGTCACACCACAGACTGTTCAGGAGCTAACTGATGTTGTAGTCCAGGTCTGGGAGGAGATCCCTGCGGAGAACATCCGTCGTGTTATCAGGAGCATGCCCAGGAGTTGTCGCGGGGTTATACAGGCAGGTGGAGGCCACACACATTAAATAGCCTCATTTAGACTTGTCTTGAGGAATATTCATTGACGTTGAATCAGCCTGTCATGTTATTTTGCACTTTCATACTGAGTATAATCCAAATCCAGATCTCCATGGTGTAACAAGTTTAGATTTACATCGATCGTTTTTGTGTTTTCTTCTCAAGCAATTCCACTGTGTTAATAATAAAGTTTTTCAATGAAAATATTTAATTAATTGAGATCTAGTATGTGTTATTTTAGTTCCCTTTAATTTGTATGCTATCGTATGTATCTATGCTATGCTATGCTATGCTATCGTATGTATGTATCGTATGCTATCGTATGCTATGTATGCTATCTATCTATCTATCTATCTATCTATCTATCTCTCTCTCTCTCTCTCTCTCTCTCTCTCTCTCTATATATATATATATATATATATATATATATATATATATATATTATTTTTTTTTTTTTTTTTTTTTTTTGTTCAATAAACAATAAAAACTGTCCAATTTATCAATTTAGTAAAAACAACACAGCTAGAAAATGCCAATGGTTAAGTAAGGGTTTACAAAATGCTTGTAAGAACATAAATATTCTATATAAACACTTGATTAAATTAAGGACAGAAGAATCTGAATATATGAAAATATATAAAAACAAATGGACCTATAGTCCATAGTGAGAAATTATATTATACCAATCTATTAAATAGTAATGAGGCTAACGCTAAAAGGATCAAGGGAATACTAAATACTGTTAAGGGGAATGCTACAAATAATTAATATCCAGACTATTTTATTGATTAGAACAGTGATAACTTTAGCATGAAGGAAACTGTAGATTGTTTCAATACCTTTTTTTGTAAATGTAGGGCCAGACTTGGCAGGTGAAATTCCTAAATGTATGAACAACAAATTTTACAGTTCAGCCATTAAAAATAAACTAAAAAATAAATAAATTAAGAATAAATTAAAAACAAAGTAACTGAGGTAGAATTAGTTGATATTGTTAACAAGTGTTTTTTTCTGATTGTTATCATATAGATATGACATTAGTAAAAATAATTATACATAGTATATCTAAACCCTGAACATACGTAATGTATAATTTCAAACAGGAACCTTCCCAAATAAGATGAAAATTGCAGTAATACCACTATAGAAGAATGGAAACAAACACATTTTTAGCTGTTTTTCAGGTCCCTCAGTTTTCTAAGATCTTAGAGAAACTCTTTAACAATAGGAATATAATAAATATAATACACTTAATGAAAGCCAGCATGGTTTTAGGTCAGCTAGGTCAACATCAACGGCCCTAATTGATGCTGTGGAGGAGATCACAAATAGTTTAAACAGGACGAAATATGTAGTAGGAACATTTATTGACTTAAAAAAAAGCCTTTGATAAACTTAATCATGAAATGTTACTCAAAAACTGGAAGGATATTGCATTAGGGTAGTGGCCTTTAGTTGTATTCAAAGCTATTTAACGGAGAGGCAACCATATGAGAAAATGGATGAGTTTAAATCAGGGTGTTCAGACTTTGCTTTTGGAGTCCCACAGGGATTTGTATTGGGCTCAAAGATGTTTAATTTATATGTTAATGACATAGCTAATGTATTTAAGTTATTAAAATTAATTATATTTGTTGATGACACCAATGTTCTACTCCAGTGACAGTTATAGTGTTTTAATAAACAATATAAATAATGAAATATTTAACTTAAAATCATGGATAGATATCAACAAATCATCTCAAAATTTCTAGAAAAGTAATGTTCCTTTGGAATTGTGTAAAATATATATATTTTTTTGGTATTATTACATTAAAATCTACTGGGTTTCCTTAGACAGGAAACTTTTTGACCAATCTGTATAATTTGATTGAATTTGACTTTGTAAAGTGCCTTGAGATGACATGTATCAGGAATTTAGTGCTATATAAATACAATTTAATTGAATTAAAACTTTAATTCATAATAGGTAATAGTAAATTATCAAAACCATCCAACTAATATATAAATATATATAAATGTCCAGTTCTGGTGCATTTTGTGAAATTGTTTGTGAGGCATTGTAATGTATATATGTGGCTATGATAACTATACTGGATATGTATTTTGTTATTAATGCAATTTTTCTGTTTATTGAAAAATTATTGAACAATTATTTGTAATGCTGTAAATGGCAGTGGCCATGTACTTTATTATGCAATAGGAATTGGGGGTAGGAGTATATAAGTTTGTCTTAATCCCACTCCTTCCCAAGTTATTTTTTCTCTCTTCTGTATTCTGTGGTACGTTATATGTTGATAATAATATTGTGCAGTATTTGTTTGTACTGGCTTAAAATAAACCAATAAACTAAACTAAACTAAATATATTGGAGAAGTTTCAGTAGTTTGAAACACAATCAGATGTTCCAGCAGGATAATGAACCCGGACACACATTGGAACTGATTTTCAAATAGATAAATCAAGCTGTCATTATGTTTTTGAAATTTGCAGTACATGAATCCCATTTGATATTTGTGTACAGCATAAAAAATGTAGGATACCAAACGTTTTCAGGGAACTTTTCCATTTCTCGTAAGAGCAGCGGTCAACCATCCAGCCATTATTAGGCCAGAAGCTCGTTGAAGGCTGCAAATGTGTGGGGTTTCTCTGCAGCATACCGAGAAATAGTTATCAAAACAATGGTTTAAAAGCTCCCAGATTAATACGACACTGATGCCGACGATGAGTTCACGACAACCTCTGAGTGCTCCATATTCATGTGTGGTGTCCAGATTTTTCAAACTTCTCTGAAGGCTGAATATTTTGTCTTATAATGTCACAGAAATCACAGAATATAGAGTGAAGATTAAATCCATAAATTCTGTTTCTGGGCTGGTAAATTGCTGTTTTTTGTTGTTTTTATTGTCTTATTCTTTAGCTGAAGAAAAAAAGAAAATAATGTCTCTGGATGCAAATTGTTTAATAGAAATTGGCTGCTGTCCACATTTAGCTGTGAGGATAGGTTGACTATTTATATAAAGCATAGAGTGAATATCATTATAGTTGAGGTAAGGTTGTACATGGATATCCTAAACCATCATGGCTGTCAAAACAGGCTTTTCTTCAGCAGCCACAAGGAAACTGATCATAGTTGACAAAGCTGATGGAGCTAAGTAATTGAGGTGGGAAAAAAAACTGTTAGAGGGCGCAAAGGACAGGATTTTGGTGGAGGTTCACCTTCCAGCGGGACAACAACCCTATTATACATTCAAATCCACAATGGACTAGATTAGATCTAAACATTTTCATATGTGAGAGTGGCCTAGTCAAAGTTCAGATCTAAATGTAATTGAGAATATGCGGTAATACCAGAAAACTGATGTTCACAGATGCTTTCTATCAGATTGGGTTGACCTTGAACTGCACATACATTTCCCCAAAAACTTGCAACTGTAAAATTGCAAATTACAGATTCACACACAGAACAACTTTTTGTAAAAAAAAAAGAAATAAACAAATAAATGAAACAAAAGCACATATTTATTCTCGTCTTTAAAAGAAGGAAACAAACGTCATGTTAAGTTAAAAAAAGGTAAACGTTTCAGGTAAAACATCTCTATGACAATACGTATTATTTAGTGAATAAAACAGATGTGAAAATAATACAGAAGTTTATTTTAAATTACTGAAAGACTCTCCAGTCCAATCCCCAAGAGCCACTGTCCTGGTGTGAACCAAATGGCCAATGGCTGTATTCGTCCTCAGCATGCTATTAAGTCCTGGCCAGCCCTGGCTCAGGTGTGTTGAAACAGGGATAAATCTGAAAGTTGCGGGACTGTCAAGGAGTTGGAGACCCCCTGCTTCTAGGTGCTAAATGGGTCTGGCTGCAATCCAGCTCTCTCACACGTTAACAACAGCTGAAATTCGAAGGAGCTCCAGAAATGCAAAGTTTACTTTGAAAGCAGCATCAGATTGCCTTCTTAGTTCCTGCATGTTCAATAACGTTAAAAGCAGAAGTGATGCGAAACAGAGGCAGACCTGCTGTTGTCACACTGTTTCAAAACAAGAAATATCTTGGTTTTACCATTTTGTTGCGGAACAGTGGTACAAGAGCTAGGACTTTGTCCTGTAACCGATGGGTTGCGGGTTCAACCCCCTACTCTGACCATTTCATTCATTATGTCCTTGGGCAAGACACTTCCCCTACTTTGCCAGCTGGTGGTGGTCAGAGGGGCCGATTGAATAGTAGCCCCACTCCTGTTAGTCTGCCACACAGCAGCTGTGGCTACAATGTAGCTCACCACCAAGTACAGGCCATTTTACTTCAAAAAATATATTTTCAATATCTTTTTTCTTACATTAAATTCTAAAATGCATTATATTTTGATTACTTTGACTGAGGAGGTTAGTGTTTCACCTGTTATCAAACATGTTATGTTTAATAAAGGCGTTGTAATCACTTTACAGACAGACTGAGCTAGAGAGCCAGAGGTTGAACTGATTTTTAGACTGGCACCGTCAAGAGTTTTCTTTTCGTTTAAAAGCCATCGGAGTCTCTGCATATGGAGGTCCTCCATATCTGCACAGTCCTCAAAGAAGAAGAAGAAAAAAAAAAACGCACAAAAAAACCCCAAACATTTATGAAACTGTATTCCAAATAAATTCCTATTTCTACCTCTGACTGCTAAAGATACAATAATTAGACTGAACTGAAAAATAATTAAGTTTAATTAGTGTTGTTCCAGACGTACAATAAAACCCAGTTGTGCAGCAACTGTTAAATGACAGGATTCCAGCGACTGCCACTAGACTTCCTACTGTGATGAAACGTTTATTGTCCTGTGTGCCCTCTGTCTCGGAGCCTCTTCTACTGTCATTTCCTCTTATTTTGTCACTCACTCTGTGATGTTTTCCTCACTGTTACCATGAGTCAGCTCGGCCTGGCTGCTCCTATCATAATACAAGCAGAGCTCACCGAGGGAATCCCATAGATTCACTGTTCTGATGTGCCTGACTTTTTGATGGGAACGTTGTCTCCAGAATCGCAAGAGATACGGCATGAGCAATGCTTTGGAAACCAAATAGTTACACCCCTTGAACTCTTTGTCACATTACATTTGTAATCCTTTACGTAATGTGGGGGACCAGCCAACCTAAAGTAGAGCATATTTGTCACGTAGAAGGAAAAGGATTAATGGTTTTTAATTTCTTTTCTCGAATAAAAACTGAAAAGCATTCACATTTGTATCCAGCCCCTGTGGGTGTGTTGATGGAAACTAATCTCGTGGGCCTCCTCAACTTATTTGATATACAAGTTTTATGTCACGCTCATAAAAGTACTTAAAAATACTTAGAATATCGTGAAAAACTTCAATATTTTTGTGACTCATTCAAGGAAGTTTAACTCATGCATTATACAGATTAATTACACTTAGAGTGAAATATTTCAAGAATTTATTTCATGTAATTTGATAAGTAGGATTTACAGATAGTGGAAACCATGCTGACAAGCTTTATGAAGAGGCTGATTTAATTTTCCAGCAGGACTTAGCGCCTGCTCAGACTGCCAAAAGTACCAAGAGCTGTTTTCATGACCGTGGTATTCCTGTTCTTGACTGGCCAGCAAACTCTCCTGTCACAAGGAAAATGAGAGACACCAGACCCAAAAGTGAAGATGACCTGAAGGAACCTGGGCTTCCATTACACCTCAACAGTGCTGCAGCTTTGTCGGCTCAATGCAACGCCGCATCGATGCAGTAATTCTCCCCAAAGGAGGCCCAATCGTGTATTGAATGCATAAAAATAAACATATGTCTTAGAAGTCTGACATTGCTCTTTAAAGTAGTATATTGTTTAGGTGATTTTATGCAATATTAAAACTTTCTGAAATGCTGAAGTTTGGGTTTTCCTTATCTGTAAGCCTTAATCAGCAAAATTACACAGAATACAGGCTTGAATTATTTCAGTCTATGTGTAAAAAGTTTCACTTTTCTGAATTGAGTGACAAAAAATATCGAAGTTTTTCAAAAAGGGGAGCAGTGGCCTGGTAGAGCAGTGTGCTTGCGTTCTGAGAAGGCTGCAAATACCCAGTTCGAACCCTGCAGACTGCCACTATGGGGCCCTGAGGAAGACCCATAGTTTGCCCCCCAGGTGCTGCAAAGCTGGCCACTGATCCCTAAGGTGATGGGTTAAATGCAGAAGACAGATTTGGTTTGGAATGTACTGTAGCAATGACAAGTGAAGATTTCTTTCTGTAATATTATTTTTTTTAAAATGCACCTATATGTCTATGGGAAAGAAAACTGGAGACTGAATCAAAAATATTCCCAAGATAGCAAAGTGCAAATCAGAAGCTTGGATTTTGCCAAAAACAAGGTAACAGGCAGTAAAAAAGCAGCAAAACAACCACTGTGTTCAGTTACTTGGATTTCAGGGACCCCTCCTTATGTACATTTCAAGGGGTACCTCCTTTCCTTTGTTCCTCTCCCAGCATCAACATCACTTACTGGGCATCTAGCATTTAGCCGACTCTATGGAGTAAAAATCTACACACTGGGAAATTAAATTACACACAAAAATGCTTTGATCCAAAACTTTTGTTTCAAACTCAAATCCTCAAGAGCCGGTGTCCCGCAACTTTTCAACACGTCCCTTACCCTACACACCTGAATAAAATGGCTAACCTGCCTCCCTAGCATGCAGTCGAGCGCCACAGATCTTTTCTAACGAGCTAATATTTGAGTGAGATGTGTTGGACCACAGTTACATCTAAAAGTAACCGGAAACTGGCCCTCAAGGACTGGAGTTTTAAGACCACTGCTCTGAACCATCCCACTGTGGTTTTGGCTGTATGTTCAGGGCTGTTGTCCTGCTCCAAATCTAATCTATAGGCCAGGTTCAAACGTGTTGTGTCTAACTGTTTATGTTTTGTGTTTAGCTCTATTCGCTTTCATATCAGCTCTTACCAACTTCCTCTTGGGTGCTGAAGAAAAGCATCCCCACACCATGATGCTGCAACTTGAATTGTGACATGTTTTTAAAGAGACTTCCAGTGAATATCTTTCTGTATCTGCTCTCTAACAAAATAGAACCCCAATGTATGATACGCACCGCTAGTTATTTTGTCAACAGATACTCCCACAAGAGCTGTGGATCTCTGCAGCTCCTCCAGAGTTACCATAGACCTCTTAACTACTCTTGTGAGCAATGCTCGCCTTTAACAGCTCACAAGTGGACAACCATGTTCAGCACCAACATCCCACCGCTGCTCAGAGACAAGCGCTCCCAGCTGAATGTGCCTGACCCCCCCCCCGTGCCGGTGAGTTACGGAGTTTCTGACAGATGTGAGGCTGGGTCGCATGTCTCTGACCCTCGGACCATCAATACCGGATCCCCCCCCCCCCCCCCCCCCCCCCCAAGGATGCGTCCCTACTCCACTCCTAAGAAAGTAGAGCACATCACACCAGTTCTAAAGTCCTTACACTGGCTCCCTGTATCTCAGAGAATAGACTTTAAAATACTTCTGTTAGTCTATAAATCCCTAAATGGCTTAGCACCTAAATACATCACAGACTTGTTATCAGTGTATCAACCATCCAGACCACTAAGGTCTTCTGGCTCCAGCCTACTCTGCATACCTAGAACCAGAACCAAACATGGAGAAGCGGCATTTAGTTCCTATGCTCCAATTATCTGGAACAAACTTCCAGAAAACTGTAAAGATGTGGAAAACCTTAGTTCCTTTAAATCAAGATTAAAAACACATTTGTTTAAAATTGCCTTCAACTGTCCTAGTTAACTGAATCACCACTTTTTTGTTCTATTTTCTATCTATATTTTATTCCTACTTGCTTTTATTCTGTTTTATTTTGCTATATTTTAATCATGTAAAGCACTTTGCATTGTCTTTGTACTGAATTGTGCTATATAAATAAATTTGCCTTGCCTTGCCTTGCCTAGTCTCCGTGTACACTAACAGCTGCACACGTGGTCACCAGTCTGTCAAATTCCCGAAGTTTTTCAGACGACACCACCCTCATCGGCCTCGTTGTTAATTAAGGGAGACCAGTCAACCTACGGGAGTGAGACTGCTGTTCTGGTCGGCAGCAGCCAAATGGAGCTGAACGCTCTCAAGACGGTGGAGACGATAGTGGACTTGAGAAAGGACCCAGCCTTCCTGGGACTCTGTAGACTCCTTCCGCTTCCTGGGCACCACCGTCACCCAGGATCGGAACATCAGCTCCCTTGGGACCAGGACTTCACATTACCAGAGCAGTTTCACGCCAAAAAATGTCCTAGTCCTGTAAAATGTTTTCTTGTTTACAGGACTTGGCAGGAACGTGTTTCTGATTCTGATTCTTAACCTGTTGTCTCTTCAGAAGCAGTGTGCAGTGCATGCGTGTTTTCCTCATGCAGGGTGTGACAGACGCTGCAGGCTGACAGGTTCAGCTTGTTAAGAAGCCAATCAGGACCTGGATAAAGCTTCCTGACAGCTAGATCCAGTTGGTTAACTCACATAGAGTGGTAAACAGGCCTCCTTGTTCTCCACTTGATGTATCGTAAAACCTCTCTTGCCTCACCACTCCTTGTCTTCTCCTTACAGTCTCCAAGCCTGGTCTTCTCTGGATTCTCTGGATTCTCTGGACCCCTGCTGCGGTCTGCTGGTTCCTATCGCCACTTGCAGGTCGTTGTCGTCATCCTCCGTGATTTCCTGCTGTTGCAACCCCAGAGCAAGCCTCGCCATCACCAGCCTGTCCACCCTCCAGCGTTCAGCTGCTCCATAAGAAGGAGCATTACCAATTACACTGCCACCGCCAAGCCCTGCTTCTGGACACACTTATCCCCTCCTTGGATTACCGGATCCTCACACTGAGTGAGACACCGCCGCTACGCTAACGTTCTCATTTCCTGGAACGTCCACCCACCGTTTGCCTTGTCTTAGAGAAGCCGGACCAGTTGCCGTATCTAGAGTCTCAGCCCTGGATCATCACCCCCGTTACACATTTCTAAATAAGCCTGTTGAACTTTTCCGTGTGTCCGTGACTGTTGCTGCCTATGAGTCTCCGTTAATCATGACATAACCATATTTTGTTGGGTTGGAAGTCGGAACGTTATGTCGGGATGATAAATTGCACATGGCTCTTTGTTTTAGCCACATCTTTCTCCCCACGTTTAAAGTTGGTGAAATTGTTTTTATAACATAACCCTTCTTTAAAAATGTTCACCGCTTTATCTCTGACGTCTCTGTTTTCTTTGGTCTTCGTGTATCTGTTTCTTCGCTGATCATCTCTAGCAAACCCCTAAGACCCTTCACAGATCAGCTGAATTTAGACTGAAGAGGGGTTTATTTGTTAATAAGCAGACTTCTGGGGGCAGTGGATTTTATTTAGATATTGGTTTGAACGGGGCCTACAAAAGCAAAACATGCTTTTCTAGTTTTTATTTTTCAAAAAATACAAAATCCAAGCCTTGTAACATTTTTCCTTTATAGTGATGTGTTACCTGGTTGGTCTGTTGCATGAAATCCCAATATAATAGATAAAGGTTTGTGGTTTGCGGGCTGTGAATCCTTTTCCAAGGCACTGCTGGTAGAGATTGTATGCAAAGTAGGGAACAGCTGGTTAAGAGAGCAATATTAAGAGGAGTTTTTTTTTATTTTATTTCATCTGAAGCACATACCTTCTCAGACTGACATCTACAGCTCAACCCACTGCCTCCATGAGACGTCGGTGCAGTGGGGAGAAAGATGTGGCTCAACTGTGGCTGAATGCCTGGCTGGCTGGTCGGGCCACACTGGAATGTGGGGTCTTTTGTTTGTCTGGGAGAGGAGTGGGTCAGGGGGAGAATGCCATTGATGATTGCAGGGAGGAAGAATGAACCTCCAGGAAGTGTTCTCGCTGTCCCCTGCTCTCCCCACTCTCATTCTCTCCGTCTCTCTCTCTCTCTCTCTCTGTCTTTTTTTTCCCCCAGTGTGTGAGAACCTCAACCGTGCCGAGCCTCTCTCCGCTGAGGCCACGGTCCCCAGGCACAACCACTGCTTTGTCTTGCCCTGTGAACACACACACACACACACACACACACACACACCCCTCCTCTGCTGGGTGCCTACGTTTGCCAGGGTATGAGAAACACCGGGGCCAAGGCTCCTATTCTTATCCACATCGCTGCCCCTGGAAGGATGTGAGCGTGGCTCTGTGCATTGATGCTGAATGATAAATTGTGTTTTTTAGAAACATTACCCCCCCCCCTCCCCCCCTTTAAGTCACCGGGATTCCTTTATTTTCACGTCTTCCTGAAAGTTTAGCACGCTTGTCAGTCCGCTGGTAACAGCCAGACTAAAAATGGAATACAGTACTAAGTGGATAAGAATCTATCTGGCGGCCCCTTCCAACCAGTGGCTGCCGCCTCCCGTCACATTGCTCACTCCCTCCTGTGTCAGGAGGCTGCGAGGAGCTGCAAATGGTTCTTTCAAAGCACACGACAGCTGGAACACGGGGCAAAGGTGACTGAAGCAGTTGGGGGAGCGCAAGAAGGGCCAGAAAGGGAGGGGGGGAACGGAGGCAGAGGGGCCACCAGATGAGCAGCTGCAACTTCGAGCCCCTGTTTCTTCACATTGTCACCAGAATATATTGCTTAAATGGTTACAGAGAAAACTCAGGGTGGTGTTTTAGTCATGGCTTCTCAAAGGATTTAATAAAAGCTGCGTCCAGTAGAATGTATCTGGGTCAGAACAGGGTCTTGTCTGGAAATAAAGCAAAAAACACTATTCTGGTTCGCTGCCAGGGGCATTTTTTATTTTTTTGACACACAGAACTACATACGTGGATTCAACCAGGCCCCTGACCTGCTATGATAAAACAATAAAGTGATTTATACCTCTTTGATTGGTTCAGATACCGCAGAGATCTTCTCCGAGGCAGAAAATAGTTTCCTTCATCCAGAGGCAGATGTAAAGCCACACGCGACATTTTTTGAGAAGCTTGCTAAATTAATCAAATTTAAACTCAGGCTTTTGAACTCCAGACAGGTCCTGGATACTTCTGAGAAAAAAACGAACGAGCGAGCACGATGGAATTCCCTGAGCACATACAAAACTTAAGTCTCAGTCTATCCATTTCAGTTTCATTTATATTTGTAGATAAAAGGACGATGTGGACATTTGAACATGGGTAGAATCTGTAAAGGTATCAGACTTGATCTATGGAGAATGAACAACCAGTGCTCATGATGCAATAAAAAAATAAAGATGCATCCCAGCAGCTCCAGCTGTTAAAACTGGCTTTATTTATCTAAAATCCAACATTTTTTGCCATTTTTTTAAACTTTTTTTCATCCTGCACACAATTCAGAACTCGTGTGAGAATCTAAGATGTTTTATGGACATTTCATTACATGTCTAATAACCACTGTAGTGTACATACATGTGAAAGCTAACATTTGTGCAGATATCTGGTATATCATTAATATGAGAGATCGGTCCGACAAGGGGGAGCCTTGTAGAACCTCTAGTCAAGGCAAAAAGATTTTATCCCACAACACAAACACATTGCTTTCTGTGTAATACATTTCATTTTCACCAAATAATTGATTGCTCACAGAAATGTCAATTTAAATAAAATTATAAAACATCATGATTATTATTTGTATCTAATGCCTTCTTTAAATCTGGAAAGACTGGCACAACAAACTTTCTTCTACAAATTTTTTTAGATCTAATATAGCTCTGCTATAGTAACTATTTCTGCTGTCTTTGGATTTCTGGTCAGTGTAGGGGGAAGGCTGCACCCGGGTAGGTTTGCAGTTCCATTCTCTTTCCATTTTGGGATGATTAGTTCAATAGTGACCCGTTTCTCTGGTTTAAACTGTTATTCTGCAGCAAACCTCTGAGCAGCTGTATTTACACAAAGACTAAATTACACAAGGGTTGACTCTATAATAGAATAAATACGTTGAATGTTTAAACAATACATAACATTTTCCTCGCAATGCACAATCATTTGCTGGTAATGAAATATGAAAAATGTCTCAGAGGTATGACTACTTTGGCGTCTTGATAAACAACTTTTTTTTTTTTTTTTTTTAGGATACAAATTCGTTATCTGTTATCTGCAGTTGCTCCAGGCTCGCCACACTAAGGGGATTTATGACGCTGAAAGCCAGCCCTGTTCGTGGGACAGGTGTTTTAAGAAGACAGCAAATGTACTCCCCCCCCCCTTCCTCCCCTCCTCCAGCGTAGTCCTGTGTGACTGCTACTTGCTGCCGCTGTGTGAACTCGCGGAGTAGTACAGAACTTATTGTGGCGGAGCGCTATCGCGAGACTTGGGTCATTATCAACCTGCTTTGACACACACACACACACATATACACACGCACACACAGCAGCGCTGTGAGTGCAGCCAGCCTGCCTGCCTGCCTTCCCAGGGTCGGGACTGGAAGCCTCAAGAAACGGCAAGAAGAAGCGAACATCTGGCCGCACATCATGAGAGCACTGCGGAGCTTATAGACGGGGAGGACAAACGACGACGTCGGGGGCGCTGATACATGTGAGTAAGGAAGGGTGTTGTTTTTTGTGCCTTTTAAAACGGAGAAAGCGAAAGTTAAAAAAAAAAAAAAGTCCCCCCCTCCTCCTCCTCCTCTGCTTCGTTCGGCGCAGTTGGCTTTCTGCTTGTGAGTTCCTCCGCTGTTTAAAAGGCTCACAGTGCGGACGCGGAGCTCGGCTTTTCCTCCCTTTTTTCTTTTCCTTCTTTGTAAAAAAAACAAAAGCGCGCAAAATAGGAATTTTGCATCATGAAACCTCCAGCGTTAGGGATATTTTCTTTATATATATATTTTTATTCCCTTTTAATTAAACAAGTGCTCCCAGTTCAGCGCGTGCTGGATGAACACTCCTCCAGCACGCGCTGTTTTTCCTGCTATTAAAAAGTTTAAAATAGAGCGTAATGTGGCAGCAGCTTTAAATACATCCATAGATATATATATATACGTTTTCTAAGTTGTTCGTCTTTTTTTTTTTTTTTACTACGTTGCCCGGCATTAACATATGGCATAAAGGGGAGCACAGCTGGAGGTAGCGTTTCCATTGCGGTGATGTCAGAGCAGCTGACTCCACAGCTTGCGGTGTAATTAGCAGGCAGAGCAGCAGTTTACTCGCTCTGCACCGCTCTTATTTTTTTTTTCCTCCCTTCACCTCAGCCTCCTGGACGAGCTCTTTCGCTCCCGTTCCCACTCGGTTGTCTCGTAGGCTACACAGTTTTTATTTTTCATATTTCGGAAAGGCGCCCGGGTGCGTTTTGGAAGCGCAGGAATACCCAGTTGGGAATAATTTGGAGAGGGGGATCCGTTCACTGAATGATGCGAAGGTGAGTGAGCGAAAGAAAAATATCTATAACGAAATAAAATAACCGAGTGAATGCTTTCAAGTTGGATAAATCCAGAGCCAGTTCAAAATATGAGCCGTTCGGAGGTGCAAACTTCACTTAAAATAATATTAAACTGGGCAAACTCCACTTCTATAGAATATACATTTTTGCAGGAACTCTTAATGATTTAAAATCTTAGACATTTCTTTTTATTTCGGATTTAAAAGAGCTTACAAATGCGAGTTGTATTTTCTTCTTTTAAATTTTGTCAATACGGCTCTTCACCCAGGATGTGGTGACGTCCGAGGGCGGTAAAAGATCTCCAAAACAAATGGATAAATAAAAATAGTTGCATCCCAAACAAGCTTTCTGTTGATTATTAGCTTGGCGAGTTAAAGATTTACAAAAATCTTATCTTGAGACTCCTATGAACATGGCAAGTAAAGACATGTGACTTTTCAACTGTAACTGAGAAAAGACAGTTTGGGTATTTGCAAACCAAAATAGAAAATATAGATTATATTACAAGTTTTTAATTTAGTTTACTGTGTAATTTCTTTAATTAAAAAATCTATACGTTGTTACACTTTAATAATATAACGGTATTTTCAAAACCAGGACTGTCCGTGTTTTTCTATGCCCAGATGTGATGGCGTTCGGATTAGCACTGCATCAATCCATCCGCTCAGTGAAAACTCCAGTCGCTGCAGCACTTTCACTGGACTCTCATTAAGGTCTCTTCAGTATTTAGTTATCCAGATTTATTTGATAAATGTGTTGAATTGGGCCACCAGACCCAATTCTGCTCAGAGCTCTTTATGATTTCGGTCTGGCTCTGTTTACATCGATGGAAGCAGAGGCCATTTGTTCATTAATAATGCCCTATGCAAGCATCTTATAGTTTTTTTTTTTTAAAACAAAGAGATAATAAATCACACTCTATTTCAAAGCATATTTAATCATTGTAGAATATTTATGTCCAGGTTTGACACATCCTAATATATCCGTTTTTACATCTGTTTCACTTAAAGATGGTCCTCACTACCAAAGCTGCATTTACAATAATCTTGAGTGGGTTTTCACAAACAGAACGCCGGTTTCATAAATCTCAACATTAGTTTGAAAGCATTTCTGTTCTGTGTTTAATCATCCAGCTAGGCTTAAATTAGCGTACATTTTTAGATTCTGAACAATTTATGATCAAATTGTGTCCAGATTCCTTATAAAATCCCCCCTTAACACCAAATTGGAAGCTGTGAATCTGATGCCAACTTGATTGGACATGTAAATTAGTAATAGCTATATTTTCTTGTTCCAACCCCCCCCCTCCCAGCTGAATAGCACCCTGAGTGGTGAGCCATGTCGCCCGTATCAAAAACTGCCACTAATGTGAGCCTTTACTTGACATTCTAAAGTCATTTATCAGTATTTTCTTATGCTATTTAGCTCATATAGCCACTCGTGTTCTTTCCGCTTTAGGTCAGTATATGTTTGCCTCTAAAGCGCCGTGCTGTGTTCCCCTCATGAGCGCCTCGCTTGGTTGATCCACTATCCTGTTTTTCCTGTTTTTCCATCAGGTTATGAAGGAAGAATGGAGTTCCCAGACCATAGCCGCCAGTTGCTGCAATGTCTGAGTCAGCAGCGTCACCAAGGCTTCCTCTGTGACTGCACTGTTCTGGTCGGCGAGGCTCGGTTCAAAGCACACAGAGCCGTGCTGGCCTCCTGCAGCATGTACTTCCACCTCTTCTACAGGGACCAGCTGGACAAAAGGGACGTTGTGCATCTCAACAGTGACATTGTGACGGCCCCGGCTTTCAGCCTGCTCCTTGAATTTATGTATGAGGGGAAGCTGGAGTTCAGCGCTCTGCCCGTGGAGGATGTTCTGGCGGCGGCCAGCTACCTCCACATGTACGACATAGTCAAAGTGTGCAAAGGCAAGCTGAAAGATAAGGAAGTTTCCTCCCTGGACGAGAAGTTAGGCGAGGGTTTGGGACTCGGCTGCCTGGACAGGGAGAACTCCTCGGATGGGGAGCTGCACTGTAAGCAGCTCCTTCAGCGCCACTCTCAGGGGCTTCACAGGGCCTCCCCCGCAGGAGACTTTGACGCGGCCAACGGCGAAGTCAGGCTGGCTGTCACAGATTGCGATAGGTCCACGCAGAGCAGGCAGAAGGCGAACGGTCACTCCGGCAGGTCCCCGGACCTTGTAGGTGTCAATTATATGTCAGCGGAGGCCGAGACCTGCGTCCAAACAGCTGGAAAAACAAAAGCTGATGTCAGTAGCTCCACCGCGTTGCTGTCCCAGAGGTCCCGGGCTTCGGATGACATGGACTGCGCGCTGGATTTGTCTTTCAAGCCTCTGTCTAGCAGAGATCTCTTACACCCCTCCTACGTCTCGGGACAGCTGGCCCTCGACAGCCAGCAGCAGGGCACTGAGCCACTTGTTAAAGACGAACACGACTTGCTGTCAGAGCAGGAGGACAGTGAGCCGATGAGCCCCGAGAGCCAGCGCTTTGGGAATAGCGCCAGGAGCTCAGTGGTGACAGGGTTCGCTGCCCTCTTCCCAGGCAACAACGGCGCCACAGCCGCCCTGCTCTCCCAGGAGGAGGACCTGATGGACGAGGAGGGGGAGGCCTGCGGGCGGAGGGAGGGCGGCGCGGGCAGGGAGCCGGACAGGAGGGGCAGGCTCCTGGGGGACAGCGAAGAGGAGGAGGAGGACGACCTGGCCTCCTCCGACATCTCCACCTCCAGCGGGGTGCTCCTGCCTCCGGGCCAGCAGGCGTGCGTGTGTCCCCTCTGCAGCAAGATCTTCCCCAGCCCGCACGTGCTGCAGCTGCACCTCAGCTCGCACTTCCGCGAGAAGGACGGCGCCCGCTCCAAGCTGTCGCCCGACGGCTCCGTGCCCACGTGCATGCAGTGCAACAAGACCTTCTCGTGCATGTACACGCTCAAGCGCCACGAGCGCACCCACTCCGGCGAGAAGCCCTTCACCTGCGCCCAGTGCGGCAAGAGCTTCCAGTACTCCCACAACCTGAGCCGGCACGCGGTGGTGCACACGCGCGAGAAGCCGCACGCCTGTAAGTGGTGCGAGCGGCGCTTCACCCAGTCCGGGGACCTTTACCGCCACATCAGGAAGTTTCACTGTGGCCTTGTTAAAACCCTCGCCATTGGATAAACCACCTCTCACCAGTGCCATATTAAGACAGAATGTCCTTTCAATACACTGAATACTACTACTGAACAATTTTTGCTGTTCTTATAACCAAGTTGGCAGTTTGTTTAAGACGTATCCTGGGGGGCATATCTTAAGTTTATAAAGATGTAGCAACTTTCAAACTGCAGCTGTCTCTCTTGTGCTGGACTATGTTGGTGGCTGCTGTTTTTTTTTTTTTTTTTTTTTCTGGGTCTGTGTCACAGAGAGGTCAAATCAGATGATGCACTTGATAGTTTCTGTCTAGTTTGTCGTCAATCTGTTGAGTTTATTTAATGCGCGTATGTGCTGGAAGGATTCAAATTCTTTTGGCACTGCAGAATGCTTACACACAATCGTGGGAGAAATGGAGAATGAGGTTTGTTTGTGCAGATGGGAGATCAGAACCGTCCGTGAGTAGCAGTATCTGGTTTCTTTTTTTAAACGCCTACTTTTGTTTTACTATTTATTTTGGAGCTTTTTTAGCCCTAAAACTATCATGAAACAGAAACACAAATGAAGTTAAACTACTGGAAGTATGACATTTTACTGTTTAGTTTTGGCAATTCAGTTTTTTTTTATAATGTATGAAGAGAAGCAAGCAGGCCACCATACGTTTTTCTTTTTCTTTTTTTATCTATTCATTTTCCAGCTCCTTTAGTGTTGAGCACATCCTGATGGATTGACCTTATATTTGCCACTAAATCAACAGAAGAAAGAGGACAAGAGGCAGAGATGCACTGATCAGGCTTTTCTTCATCGAAATTGATTTCTGTTTTTCTGCTAGGAAATCAAGGAAACGGCTCCGATTATTAATTAAAGAATATAGTTCTTTATCTGTATTTTCTTCTAGATTTAAACTGGAAAAAAAGTGCACTAAAACAAATGCTGTCAATCTATTTACAGTCACATAAACAAAGTTTTTTAGTTTGAATGGATTTGATAAGCAGGGAATCTGCTTTCTCATTATTTGACCTGTTGATCACCAAACTTTGGGGAAAATTAGCCTCTTTAAATCAAAAGGTTATTGATTGGTTCATCGCTACCAACTAGTGATATAAATCATCTATAGATGCTAAATATCATCCATCCAACAAAGATAATTTACGGGAGAAGTTTCCTCATAACCCAGCCATACCACTGGCCCGGGCTGCTGTAAAGGCAGATTTTTTTTTTCTTTCAGAATTTCACTTGTTCATTACCAGTCCGAGCAGATAAAGGGGAAAATTGACCGATTCTGATCTGGTGCATCTGTAATAATTTCAACCTGACATAATAATAATTATATAAACAATATTACCCCCTCCTCCCCAAAAAAAAAACAACAACACATAAATAAATAAAATTGCATACCTGTTAGTCTAGCGTGTTTTCCAAAGCAAAAACATAGCAGACAAAAAATGGCGCTAGTTCTTAATTTATATCCATTTGATAAATTGGGGGGAAACAAATTTACTTCAGTATACAACTTCTTGGTTACAGATCTGATCGAAGGAAATTGCCTGATTCAGATCCCTGAGTTGATCAGTGCATCTCTAGAAAGTTATTAAAAACTAACGTCTGTAACACTGTTGCCTAATGAAATTCTTAATGCGTAACCTAGTGTACTTACTAAAATAACATGTCGCTACGCATTTATTTTTTACACTGTTGAAACCTGGGAAAAATGTGGACACCATACCAGGTAATAACATTGTGCTTCTTTTTTTTAATCGATCCAGAAGCATTACCAGTTACCAAATAGAGCAATATGTAATAAAATAACAATCTAGTTGGTGTTATTGACTCATTTGGGTCAGAACCAATGGCTAGCTGGTAAATGACCCTTGTTATTTCTTGGTATGATGCAAAAAAGGTGCACAGATGGCGCTGACTGAACGTAGAAAGCATCAAACTTGTGCCATTCAGCTGCTTCTACTGACTTTTTTTCCTCCTTGTTTTGCACCGCTGTATGGGTCTGGGTTACTACTGATGAAGCCTTTGTCCCTTTTTTTGGGCAGGAAAACCATTCTGTTTGTTCATGCATAGGTGCTGTTATGGATTCTTAACCGGGGAGTGTCACTAAAAGTTCACAATATTCATCTATGTCCTGAGAAGACTTGATCAGAACTTATTTATTAGTTGGACTTGGTTCAGGGTTTACTTGTAGATGTTTTGTTTCTTTGCCTAACGATCTTGGTACACATTGACTGGTGTTGGGTCTGTTTTTTTTTTTTTTTCTCTCTCTGTGCAAATCAACTTTCTGTAATTGTATTTTAATATATATTGTTTGGAGAATCTGTCCAGAGTTTTCAAGATTTCTCACTTCAAACACAGAGAAGCACTTGTTTTTAGCATGCATATAATTTCAACACTACTGTCTAGGCTGCTATTTCTTACTATTTGTGTATTTAATGTAAATATATATTATATTTATCAAATTGTTTTTTTTTTTCTCTCTCCCCATGTTACAAAGCGTGAGTTGACGCAACTTTTTTGCAGAATTTGCTTTCTTTTTTTCATGTTCAGGAGTCTTGTCAAAAGTTTCTTCTAGCTCCAAATCATTTAAAAGCGCTCCGACTTCAGCTCTGACAGGCGAACCAGTTGTTCACAAGCACAGCCGCACCGACACGGTACTGGCTACCTATAGAAACCACACAATACAGGCATTGTCCCACCACCACCACCCCCCAGTCTGCCTCCTTCACCTCTTCTAATTCCAGGTATTTCTCAAGGGATCGTCGTGTATCTCTCTGCTCTCCAAAGCTACGGGGAGAAAAGGCACTTCAAGCCTCCTTTTGCACTTTTTTCTGGGTTGAACGGAGCCGGTGGAATGTGAGAAATGCATTTAGCAAAGGCAGACAGTAAACAGGTGCATTGTTTGGAGGCTTCAAAGCATGTGGTGGAAATTGTCCATTGTTTCCAAAAATAAAATGAAATAAAATATCTAGAATTATTATTTTTTATTTGGTCTGTAGAAAATCAAACAAATTTGATGTGATTTCACAGAAACAACTCTTGACGTTTTACTTAAATTAGTAAGGAGGAGGATTTTTGCCTGGAATTTGCTGCGGTCTGTTAATTTCGCCCTGATTCAAACCCAGCAGTGATGCTTGAATGAAATAAAAACACTCCCTTTCACACAATCACTTCAAAAGACATCCGTTCTTATAAGTGCTGGTAAAGATCGTTTCAACCAGAGCGCTAAGGAATGTAGATTTTCTGTAGACTGTCTCTTTTGTGATCCTCTAATGTACAGCAGTAGGATAACTAACCTGTAGAAAATGAAAAAAAAAAAAAATCTTGTTTTTTTTTTGTTGTTTTTATTTATACCTCCAGGATGATCACCAATTGTGCCTTGTAGACACACGAGTCGGTGCTGCATCTGGAGACAACTTTTTATTTAGATTTTTATTATTTTATTTGCCTCACAGCAACAACGCCCTGCTGATTATTACAATATTTAACAGATTTTCCTTTGAATATAAAAGGTTTGGGCGAAAATAGAAACCGTTTCTTAGTAAAGTGTTGTGAGAGAGATTAAGCCGAGGGGGTTTGACATTTCTGTGAATAAATTAGGTGTGTTTGTGTTAAAACTGAAGTCAGACACCTTTTTGTGTTAAACTGTTTTTCAAGCCAATACTACTGGAAATCAATCGTTTTGTTTGTATTTTTAATTTTATGTCACTGCTGAATGTGAAATGCTGATTTATTTTTGTCTGTTTTCCTCTTGAAACAGGGCTACGTTTTGCCCACCATGCTGTATGATCTTTCAAATCAAAAACACATGACTGGAATTGCGTTGTTTGCAGGTTACAACTGTGAATGATCCTGAAAAAAAAAACTATTTATTGCATATGCTTCCTGTGGGACATTTGATTCTTGGTTTTAATTTGGTTTATACGTGGAAAAAAAAAAAGAAATCCACTTCTACATGTCGAACACGAGCAATTTTCATAGACTTTTTAGAAGTGCCATTAGAATCTAATATAATTTTTTTAAATGAAAGTATATTTTCTAGCGAGCAGTTGCTTCAGTGTTAGCGGTGTAGAGATTTAGAGGACAATCTTTGTGCAGAATTGGCATTGCTTAGATACCGAGACAATTTTACTTTGATCTTTAATTGTGCATTTTCTCTGTTTGGTCTTTTTTTTTTTGTTTTTGGAGTGTGACTGTGTGTGTGTGCTGTGAAAATGTGACAATCTTGATTTAGGTCCTTCACTGAGATTCTACATAGAATTAAATGGAACAACTTTATCTCTTTGTGTGGCAATCATTTTGTCCCCACCCCCACCCCTTCTTTTTTGTTAAACATTTTCACACCAGCTGATTATCAGCTAACTTTGATTAAATAATATAAACAACTCAAAAAAAAACAGCACATTTCACAAGACTGAAGCTTACACAGAGAAGGGGATCTTTGACTATTCCTCTCTTCACAAGCCCTCCAGATTGTCTAGAGTCCTCTCTTATGATATTTTTAGCTCATTTCTAAGGTAGTTTGTGAGCCTGGAGACGTAAGTATGGAAGAAAATTGACTTTGTGTGTTGATTTAGTCAAACGTTTATGATCGATATACCATTGAAGGACTCGGTGACGACCCATTTTCAATTTTCTGGCAGAGTCAACCTTATTTTATTTGTATGTCCTAACATTTTAAAGACGTTACAATGTTTCCAAGGCCTTTGGAAGAGAAACTGGCCCACATCACATCACATATCCTCCATACATGGGGAGCTTTTCCACATATTAATGCTTTTTTCCACCCAAACCCAATGTTTGTTGCCAAAGACCTCAGTAGCCTCCTCTGATCAAAGCACGTTATTCCAGATAAAGTCCCACCTGAGATCCCGTTTGTGATAGTGGGACAGAAAGGGCTTTTCCCCCCTAGTATTAGCCAAAGGTGGAGCCCTGGGCTGCAGTTCTCTAAGGAGTCTTAAATACTTTTTTAAACCTTTCCTCCACGGTGTGTCGAGCAGGCTAATAAATATGGATCCTTGTCCATCCTAGTGGCTAATTGCTAAAATAAATGGATTTCTGTGCATTTATATCCTAAAGAAACTTGAAACAACTTAAGAAAAGTTAAATATAATTTCAAATAACGGCTACAGGCTTAAACAACTGCGCCATTTTTGAGTTCGTAAACAAACTTATTACATGTGCTCCTGTTAAAGTTTCGATTTAAAAAAAGTGCCATCACCCTTTTTGCAGGACGAGATGATTTGAAGGCGTTTTACACATCTTAACTGTGGCTGCTGCTGATAAAGGTGGCTGCCACACTGTGTGCCAATGAGAAGTCCTTGTCTGACACACAAGTGGTTGGTATGTGTATGGAGTGCTGCCGTGTGTACAGAGACAACAGTGCGATTATACTTCAGGTCTTACAGGCCCTATCTGTCTGAAACCATAGACTGCCCTCAAGGACATAGCAGTTTCAAGATGAGCTCCTATTGTTTCTGACCTGTTGTCAGCATTCTTCAAAGGAGATAAATCCCCGCATAGCAGACTCGATTGTTATTTACTTTTTTTTTTTTTTTTTTACCTTAACTCGACTTGATTACGCACATTATTTGTGTGTAAACACACCCGTACCAAATGTGTGACTAATTACGGAGATTCATGCCAATTCACTGAACATTTTCAATGGCGAGGACTTTTAATTATTTCCCCGCCGCACCATGAAAGAAATCCAGCTGCTTTGCTACGTGATCCCAATCGGGATGTGCTCGGGTTCCCACCACCCTCCCCCAAATCCCCGCTCACTCGCACTCTGGGAACGCCATATAGACAAGGACCGCATCCAGCTCGCCCCTAACCGCCCCCCCCCCCCCACCCAAAAAAAAAAAAAAACCCACAGCCTCATCCCACCGCTCCATTGTGTGCGTGGGTAGTAGCTCAGCCAGGCTATTGTCTGGCCCAGCTCCCCAGCACGTACTTTATGCACAAACAGACAACACTGCAGCACCAGCCAGCCAGCTCCAACATAAAGAAAACAATGTCCTCCCAAGATCCTCCGTAGCCACCCCCCCACCCAACAGCTCCGGCCAGCCTGTGGCACTGTAAATAAGGGCCCTCCTCAACGTTACTGTAAGCAGACCTCAGAGCGCTCGCTGGCACCGAACCCTCTCACATCTGCCTTGACGGATCCGGGGCTTAAACTTCCTGCCTGTGTGCATTTCTTATGAAGCAACACATTCACATGGAAAGCAGGGGCCATGTGATAGGGCTTAGCTGCAGGGTGACGAGCGGGGATGTGTGCAGTCTAACTCGACGGAGGCTCGCTGCCTGGTTCTTTTTGTGCGCGTCGGGGATGTGTGTGTGTGTGTGTGTGTGTGTTTGTGTTTAGAGGTACTTGAGAGAAGTTGAGAGAAAAGTTGTAAGTGTCCACCACCTCAACAAGGCCAGCGGTGGGAGCCCTTGACCTCTGCAGGGACGGACTGCCAGGGACAGCTGGTGGGGCCAGTGTTTATTTATTTATTTATTAACAAAAGACAGGTGGTCACACTTTGAAAAGGGCACACAAACACGTCTGCGCGCACGCTTGTGTACAGCTAGTGCACGGCGCGCACACACACACACAAATATATATATATATATGCATGGTTAGTTAGCCACCTCCCCCTACCCTGGCTTACACATGCATATTGTTATCATACACTTAATGTTCGGAGGAGCCATTCTTTTGACTTTCAGAAAATCGAACGCGCTATTTCAAAGGGCATGCAATCATGATTTTTTGCAACTTCTCATTTTCACTTGTGTCCAGGCTTGATAGTCATATTAATTTCAGTATGAGGAATATGTGGGGGGAAAAAAGCAAGGTAAGAAATGGCAGTCAACAATGCAGGTGAAAGTTGTCCAAGGGTGATACCGTAACATTAAATAGGAATGCCAAATCAATGCATCAATTCAGTTCCAAAAGACTTTATTAATCCCAAAGGGAAATTAAATACAGAGGGTACATTAAAAGGTAGAACAGCCCAAGTAGGAGCCTTTTCCTAACTACGAAATGTATGCTTGCAAACAACAGCTGCGGTCAAGTCAGTGAGTGGTCTGGCTGTTGACTCCCTACTCAAGGTATCCATCGTAGAGGATTTATGAACAATGTCACGTCGTCTTCCCTCAGGTCAGGATTGGGGGGTATTTTCTCTTAAAGCCAAAATCCCAATGATTTCATCATTCTTGGACTAAAATTTGTTCAAATAGTGTGTTTTGGTGGGTGGCAAGAAAACAGTCCACTTTGCCCGTTTATTTTCACAGAGCTCACCCAGGTGTCTTATATAGATGATCTTTGTAAGGCAAGGTAAGTTTATTCGTATAGCACATTTCAGTAACATGAAGATGACATAAGAAAACATACAGAGGAAAGTACATCGCAATGGAATAGTAGCAGTGGGTCCAGATAAGTTGGCCTACAAACTTAATCTAATGACGTTTCAGTGAACTACAACAGTTTAAAATGAACATTAACATTCAAAGGCAACCCTAAACAAATAGAACTTTAACCTAGAATCAAAGGAACTCAGGGTTTCAGCACTTTTACAGTTTTCTGGGAGTTTGCAGTAGCAAAAGTTCTCACCACATGCCTTTTCTGTGGCTACACAGACTTTGACATTTGACATCTGGTTAAAAGAATATATTTATTATGATATTTCTGTTGGCAAATAGGGCTTTTAAAATTAACTTTTGCCTTTAAAATGCATTAAAAAGCCAGATTATAGTTTATTTGTTTCACCATAAAATGCGATATTTCCCATCTGATTCTAAATAAATAATTTAAGTTTGAAAAGCGTTCCCTTCTTCACACACATGCAGTTGTAAACGCGTGTAAACCATGATACAGGTAAGTAGCAGTCTCTCGTACTGTGTTGCCCTTTTTTGGATTTTCTCCCTCTTAACAGTGCCAAGACTGTGTGTCCTTGGTCCACCATACAGCTGTCGCTAACTCACACTCCATCCACTCACTGACTCATATTTATAGCAGCGGCATCACTGGCTTTGACACTCGCCACGCTCAGACCACAGCTGGTCCTCCAAAAGAATGGGTGAAAGACAAAGCCACGTGGCCCAGTCCAGTTGGTGCTGTCTGGTGCATGGTGGGGGATTATACGGGGGGCCCCATTGCTTCTCGCCACCATACTCCATTTACCAAGGAGTAAGATGAGGCAACACTGCTGAGGGTGACCGATTGGAGTCATGGATGAGGATGTGCTGGAAACTTTAACATCTGTACCGCTGTTTTTGAAGGCACATAAAGTCAGCAATACGGTTAGAACAGCAGAGAAAGGGCTGACGAAAGCTAAGCACAGTTACAAACTGAAAGTAGAAGATGTGATACAAAAAAAAAAACACAATGTTAATAATCATAACCACACGTTCAATGATTATTGGAACTTCCAAATGTAGAGTGATATAAAGCAGACGAATGTATGTAAAGTCCTATAGTTAGAAGCAGATGCAGTGCCCTCCACACTTCATAAAATCCCTGTACAAACCCCTTTTGCCAACAGGATCTTCTACATGTCACAAGAGTGAAGGAAAGAGGGACCAATCTATCTAGGTCATCCAGAGTCCTGGGTCCTCTCCTCTGTGTTTTTCTCTAGGTTTTCTGTAAGACTTAAAACGTCGATTGTGTTACTGGTAAACCATCACCTTGTTTGTTGAGTAATACTTTCGACCATACTGTCCAGCTTGAAGATGCAACAAATAACTGTTTTCAGTTTTCTTCTTAAGTCTAACAGATTTTAATCTAAAATCTTATACAAAAGAATTCTTCCTGTAAAACTCTAATAAGGCTCATAGGGTCTTTAGAAAGAAAACGGATGCGCAGCAAAACATTGCTTTCACTGTACTATACAGAGGGCACAAGGGGCATTCCCATATAATCTTTTCGCTGCTTTTCTTTGCTTCCACCTGAAGCAAATATTGTCTAACGGCTCGATCTTAGATTCATCTTACCGAAGCACATGGTTCCATTTGATACAGCCACACAATCCAAGAAGAAAACTTTTTGCTCTACATTTATGATGGTAGAGCAAAAAGTTTTCTTCTTGGATTGTTTCTGGTGATCCAAAGAAGCCGTGCTTTGCTGCAGTTCTTCCACATTTTTTGTTTGTTTATTTTACCTCCCAAGAAAGTAAAAAGAAAGAAAAAGAAAATGAAAAAGAAAGAAAAATCCTCGGGTACTTTTTCCATCCTTTCACCACAGTTTCAATTGTTTTGAAATAGTTTGAGATACTCTGCCCTCTAAACACGTATGAGGAAGTATAGGCTCAAGATTTATAGAAATCAACATGCTGTATGTTCTCTTTCCCATTTTTAAGAGTGGCTAAGAGAAATTGGGCTCTGTTTCACTCCACATCCTAAATTACCGAGTAAAGGGGCCTAGTCATATACTAGGACTTTATGAATTTGTACACCAGTGGCTCTCTTTAGTTGCATACAAAGGTTTTCCAATAAAATCATCACACCCCGTTGGTTTGTTATATTTTATTTCTGTGTTTTACACTTTGGTTTTGCTCTGTTTGTTAGTAAACAAAGCACTTTTGTGTATATTTACCATAACAAGACCACATGACTGGAAATATGAAATTGCACACAATGAGTAAACAAGGAAAAGCAATGGATCCACAGAGACAAATATACAAATTTATAATGAAGTTATACGGAATATATACAATCATAAGTATATGTTCTTTCCTATCTGTGAAAGGTAGCCTAATACCAGTAGATCTAGCTTGTACTATGAATCGGTTGGTACAATTCCACGCAGCACATGAATGAGGCATCTTCTCCAAATAGCTCCACTATGTCTTTTCCAGAACAGTGGCGGCGTCGGTATGCGATTCAGCACTGATTGAGGCGTCTATGTATATATGTGTGTGATGGAGCTGACCACATTTCAGGACGGTCTTCTGGACTTTACAGTAGCTGCGTCAATTGTTGCCATCTTGCTGTCTGATAGTTCTGCGGTACTGACCGCAGACAGCACAACAATGTTTATGTCTGCTCACTGCAAAATTATTTTCGGGCTCAAGAAGGACTAAGGAAACAATATAAGGACAGATGTTTGGCATATATTGTTTTATTTGAAGGTGGATGTGTCGTTTTTTTGTGCTTTCTTTTTAAGGTCAAAATACGAGACTAGGCCCCTTTAAGTTGCTAGACATTCTGATCTACTTAAACTATAAATAGCAGGAAAGCTATAGTTGCATTAATTTCAGAACTTGTAAAGGAGGCAGATAATTGGTATGCTGGCCAGCCAGATTGATAATGTATAGCACTCTACGTTCTGCACACTACTAATCTGGGACCACTCCCATTGAATCACTTTGGGGAAAAGCGGACATTCAGCAGAACTTTCCGAGTTGATTGAGCAAAGCTGCATCTAGTGCTTGTCTACCAAAGGTTGGTTTTAGCCAATCATGGTATCAAATTAAAACATAAGCAGCACACATCGTGAGAAACCACAAGACGGTAAGCTCGTCAAGGCACTTCTTCCTGTTCTTCTTTCAAAGAAGAAATTGTGGATTCTTACCAAACAAATGTGATGGCAGCAGCTACGTGTGTGTCCTCCTGCGCTGCCATATCCATTTTGAGCTCAATCCAAATACCTCTATTGAGTAAGGACTCTTTAGCCAAAGCGAAAGTGCGTCAATGGTCGCCATGATAAGTGCTGTCCGAATAGTGCAGTCAGTAAGGAAGGAGGTAGGAAAAGTAGCCTGTGAGCTCCCTCCTGCACCTAAATTTGCCTAGGAGTCCCACAATGTCCTGTACCGGTGCTAAGAACCCTAAAGGTATCCCACAATCCTTTGCGTGACATGATGCATCACCACAGCTCACTCAAGGAAAGGACTGAAAATGTGCGGAGAGCAGAGACCGCATACTTTGCAGTTAATTTTCAGAAGGCTGGAGGCCCTGATTTGACTTGCATCCTCCATGTGCGTTTCCGTCACGTAATGATGTCGGAGTTAAAGGCTGTCCGAATTCGTCATGCAGGGCGAGGCTCATTTTCAACCCATGATAGAGTTCTTACAATTGACCCTATGAAAGGTCAAGGAACAGGAGGAACAGGAGCTGAAAACTTCCATTCAGGGTATTCGTTTCGTCGCAGCTGGCATGTCTCGCCTTAAACCACAATACTGCAACATAATTGGCCCAAACCGTTTTTGGTTAGGACACAAAAAGTAGAAGCTGGAGCAGAACAAGATGGATTCTCGTGTATTGGTGAACGCACAAATACCGTGTGAATTCATCTAGCAGGTAAAGTTAGATAATTGGGGCTCTCATGATATTTCTTAATGGCCCTTTCCTCCACTCACTGTTAAAAGATGTTTGATTATGCTACTGCAATAAAAGACATCTTTCCTAGGAATGACAATAATTTAAACAAACGTGACAAATTTCAGCCTTTTAGAAATATCTCCTTCAAGTGTTTCATATCCAACCAAATTTCTTAAAGTCTTACCAAGAAATGTGCAGACAAGTTGCTCTCTTTTTCTCACTATGTAAATGTGTTTATTGCTAAATTTATCTCTGGTCTTGTGGTTTCTCGTTGCTATTTATTAAACATGCTTATATCTAACAAGGGCTATGTTAAACCTGGGTTACACAAACGTGACCAAGTTCAGATTTTTTAGTAAAAAAAAAGTCAAGGTTTGTGCTTTTTTTGTTCAATCTTCAACAGAAACTGTGCAGCTTCAGAAGGAAATATCTCCTTAGTGTTTCACATCCAACCTAATTTCTTAAAGTCTTATCAAGAAACATGCAGACAAGTTGCTGTCTTTTTCTCACTATGTTACTATATTGCTATTTGTTGAACATGCTTATATTTAATAAGGGCTATGTTAAACCTGGGTTACACAAACGTCACCAATTTCAGCCTTTTTAGTAAAAAAAAAGTCATGGTTTGTGCGTTTTTTGTTCAATCTTCAACAGAAACACTGCAGCTTCAGAAAGATATACATCTTCTTCAAGTGCTTCATATCCAACCGAATTTCTTAGTCTTATCAAGAAACGTGCAGACAAGTTGCTGTCTTTTTGTCATTGTGTTACTCTATGTATCGTGGTCTCTCGTTGCTATTTATTGAACATGCTTATATTTACCAAGGGCTATGTTAAACCTGGGTTACACAAACGTGACCAATTTCAGCCTTTTTAGTAAAAAAGAAAAAAGTCATGGTTTGTGCTTTTTTTGTTCAATCTTCAACAGAAACACTGCAGCTTCAGAAGGATATATCTCCTTCGAGTGTTTCACATCCAACCAAATTTCTTAAAGTCTTATCAAGAAAAGTGAGACAAGTTGCTCTCTTTTTCTCACTATATTGCTATTTATTGAGCACGCTTATATTTAACTAGGGCTATGTTAATCCTGGGTTACAAACATGACCAATTTCAGCCTTTTTAGTAAAAGAAAAAGTCATGGTTTGTGCTTTTTTTGCTTTGTTCAATCTTCAACAGAAACACTGCAGCTTCGGAAGGAAATATCTCCTTAAAGTGTTTCACATCCAACCGAATTTCTTAAAGTCTCATCAAGAAACGTGCAGACAAGTTGCTGTCTTTTTCTCAGTGTGTTACTCTATGTATTGCGGTTTCTCATTGCTATTTATTGAACATGCTTATATTTAACAAGGGCTATGTTAAACCTGGGTTACACAAACATCACCAATTTCAGCCTTTTTAGTTTAAAGAAAAAGTCAAAGTTTGTGCTTTTTTTCTTTTGTTCAATCTTTTTTTTTTGTTTCAGAAGGAAATATCTTCTTCAATTGTTTTATATCCAACCGAATTTCTTAAAGTCTTATCAAGAAATGTGCAGACACGTTGCTCTCTTTTTCTCACTGTGTTACTCTATTTATTGCAGTTTCTCGTTGCTATTTATTGAACAGGCTTTTATTTAACAAGGGCTATGTTAAACCTGGGTTACCAATTTCAGCCTTTTTAGTAAAAGAAAAAGTCAAGGTTTGTGCTTTTTTTGCTTTGGTCAATCTTCAACAGAAATACTGCAGCTTCAAAAGGATATACCTCCAAGTATTTCACATCCAACCAAATTTCTTAAAGTCTTATCAAGAAACGTGCAGACAAGTTGCTCTCTTTTTCTCTCTATGTTACGCTATTTATTGAGCATGCTTATATTTACCAAGGGGTATGTTAAACCTGGGTTACACAAACGTGACCAATTTCAGCCTTTTTAGTTATAAAAAGTTAAGGTTTGTGCTTTTTTTTCAATCTTTTTTTTTGTTTCAGAAGAAAATATCTCCTTCAAGTGTTTCATATAGCTACAACCGAATTTCTTAAAGCCCTATCAAGAAAAGTGCAGACAAGTTGCTCTCTTTTTCTCACTATGTTACTCTATTGCTATTTATTGAACATGCTTATATATAACAAGGGCTATGTTAAACCTGGGTTACACAAACGTCACCAATTTCAGTCTTTCTAGTTAAAAAAAGTTAAGGTTTGTTGTGCTTTTTTTTGTTCAATCTTTTTTTGTTTCAGAAGAAAATATCTCCTTCAAGTGTTTCATATACAACTGAATTTCTTAAAGTCTTATCAAGAAATGTGCAGACAAGTTGCTCTCTTTTTCTCACTGTTACTCTATTGCTATTTATTGAACATGCTTATATATAACAAGGGCTATGTTAATCCTGGGTTACACAAACGTCACCAATTTCATTCTTTTTAGTTAAAAAAAGTTAAGGTTTGTTGTGCTTTTTTTTTTTTTTTTGTTCAATCTTTTTTTTTGTTTCAGAAGAAAATATCTCCTTCAAGTGCTTCATATCCAACCGAATTTCTTAAAGTCTTATCAAGAAATGTGCAGACACGTTGACGCCTGGCTCCCCAGCAGCTGTCTGCTCACTCAGCCAGAAGTCAAGCAGTGCCCTCGGACACCAACTGCGCGAGCTCCCCAAAGACCCGCGCCACAACTGGGCCGCTGAGCAAGCGATGTGACTCACCAGCTCACGCGCACATTTGCTATAAGCCCCGCGAAGCTCTCAAACCAACCCGGCGTCCGCTACGGCGTGTCACGTGACCGGCCTGTTTAAATCGCCGCCGAGAACAATTATTTACAGCGCGTGCAATATCTGACCCTGAAAAGGCAGCCGTCGCCAGTGATGAACAGCAGTCAACACAAAGCGATGACTACACCGCTCCAAGGTCGGGTCCAGTAGGGATAACCCAAAGCCAAACTGCTTCGAAGCTCCGGTCCTGCTCCGTCTCTCATTTGTCTTGTTTCTGGTAAATACGTTTCAAGGTCGGTCCAGAAAAAAAAAAAAAAAAAAGGGGCTGGGTAGGAATTTCATTATCGTCGTCGAGCCAAAATAAAACACTTGAGTCGAAAGGTTGAAGAAGTTTCTGGAGAGACTATAATGTGTTCACACACACACGCGGAGATGATGTGAAGAAGATGCCAAGTCTCAGCGACAAATCAGCTCTCAAGCAAGGATTCCGTGAAGTGTGCTGCCACCTGCTGATGGCTGACCTTCTGGTTCAATGCTTTTAAACCACTAATATATTTTAGGGCCAGACAGCCAGTAAGCAGGAAACTAATAAACCACAGCCAGCATTTCCATTGTCTTTAAATGAGAGAAGTCATTTTAAAATGCATTAACAACAACAATTTAAGTCACAACCTTCCAGCCAGCTATGGTCTTCTGCTTATTGAAGATTGGCTCATGGAGTTAACAGGTCCAGGAGCGACCCAGATATCCCTCCCCAAAGTGGCGTCCTTCAGCAGATGGGATATATCGTTCCTCTAGCCAACCTTTTGAAACTGAGAGCTACTTCATTGGTGTTGCGTCATCAGAAGGACTACCAGTACTGACCTTTGGACTAAAAGAATCAGTTCACCTGGATGTCCTGTAAAATAAACACATTTTTCATGCTTGTTATAGTCTTTAAATCCATATGAATGCAAGTGTGAATATAAACAGGAAGAGTAACAAAATAAAATTAGGTTTTAGATTTAGCTCAGTCAGGTTGTGCTTTTTTTTCCCCCTTAAGAACAGACTCGTGGGCCCCATGTTGGTGACCCCTGATCTAGCGGTTCTGGGTCTTCCCTGGGAAATGGGAATGTGGCCTGAAAGCCTCCAAACAGAGGGGTCTTACTCATCAGATGTCCAAACCAACTCAACCGATTCCTTTCGATGCAGAGAAGCAGCAGCTCTACTTTGAGCACCCTACCTTATCTCTCTAAGGCCAAGCCCAGCCACCCTCTGGAGGAGACTCATTTATTCGGGCATGATCCATACCTCATGACCATAGTGAGGGTCGGAATGTAAACAGACCGGTAAATCGAGTGCTTTGCTCTTTATTCCCAACAGACCGGAGCAGCTTCTGGGTTACAGCTGACTAAGCTGACGTCTCTTTGCCCACCCTACCGTCACTGATGAGCAAGACACCAAGATAATTAAACTCCTCTGCTTGAGACAGAGACTGACTGGCGACCCACAGGGGGCAGTCCACCTTTTTCCCGGTTGGGGACCTCGGCCTCAGACTTAAAAGATGTGAGCCACAACGTGGAAAACAAAAAGCCATTCGATAGATGGATGTTGGCCCTGTTGTGACTATAGATTGATTTGTGAACGCTTATTTACAGCCCTGAAAAAGGATTAATCAAGCATGGAAACATATGTGGGTTCAACCAAAAACGACCGCACTCTTTGTCCCAGAATTATTTACCATAAGGAACATTGGATTTAGAGGAAGGAGCAAAAACCTGAGAAGACACAACAGTTTATGTCACAGCTATATGGGTAGCTCAAGCAGGGAGTCAACAGGGCTTTTTGTATTTACAAGTGTTGCAATGTGTTTAAAAAAAAAAAAAAACAAAAAAAAAAAACAAAAAAAAACAGCTGATCATGTTTAACAACTACTCCCTCCAAGCATTCATCCTGCATGAATGAGATAGATAGATATATATATTCCAAGTAATGCTGGTCAGAACTGGAACAGAACTGGCCAATTAACCTAAATGCTGTCAGAATCTTAAGTGTTTCAAATTGGTCTCGTGTCACAAGTGGTTTTCCCCCACTGTGGTGTAAATAACAGGCAGAGCTCTTTTAAATTCCTCCACAGGGTGTCGGTTGGTTAGGGGTCCAAACTACTGCTTTCAGATTACATTCGTCTCCTTCCTCCTTCTCACAAGCTGACACAAATCTTCAAATGCACAGCATCACCACTTTTTTGTGGCTGGATGTTAAGTTATACACGAGTTTGGTGTTATAAGCATCCATCTACAACTTTTAGCTGTTTTTTTTTTAACATCTCAAATTTTTAAGTAAAATCTTTACAACTGTATGCCCAAATACATTTGAAGAATTATGATGCAAGTTCATTAATGCAATATGAAATAAAAAAAAACCACTATGTATATATATAAAAAAAAACATTCAAGTTTATTTCAGTTCATTACATGGATTAAACTCATATATACAAGAAGACATTTAAATCATATAAAACGAGTATAAACTGTAATCTTTGTAATATCTCATGGGGGGCAACTATACATGAAGCCGTCCCCATCAGTCCTGTTGGTCCCGTTTATGTTGAGCAGCTGCAGCATAGTACTTCATCGTATGGTCCGCTGTAACTGTGGAACAAAGAGGGTTTATAGAGTGAAATATCAGTAAATGGCTGCTTTTATAATCAAAAACAGGACTAAACGTGAGATCTTCCCACATTCCAGAGTCAGTTTTGCTTCAATAACGTATAAATAATAATAAAAACTGACACATGCAAACCATTTACAGCACTATTAAAATATCTGAAAAACTCAAATGCAATGGTTTATTATTTCAAATACATTTTCATGCAGAAGTTCAGGAAAGCAGCAGTTCAGGAAAGTAAAAGTCCACCTCTGGTCTTGATCACTAACGCAAAAATTAGCATTTAATATAAAATCTAATTAAGAGAATAAACTCTTACATTTCTCATTTCCGAAATTGTGAATTAAAGCTACATATTTTGGGTAGATCAATGAAGCTATAGAGCAAAGAATTTTGTTTAATTTAAATTCAAAAGTCCAAAATAAAAAAAAAGGTGAAGACAGCATACAAAATGACAAATAAAGTTGTCCAAGTCTAATTTAAAACCTGGCTTGAGAAGATTTGTCTCCCCCTCCTGGTAGTAAATGGAATGACATTAATGAAGATTTCCAACACACACCTTCATTCTTCAGCGCTTTCAGTGTTTCCTACTGAAACGTTTATGCAATTTAGTTAATATTTTATTTAAAAACAACAATACTGGCATGCTTCTGAAGGTTTAAGCCCACCCGGCTTGTTTCTACCTTTGCCAAACTTGTGACTTTTCCTAAACCTGGGAACAAAACGTACTTCCGAGTTGGAAAAATAGTATGCTGAAAAAGATAGGATTCAGCAGCCTTGGCTGAACCCATTTGAAAGTGGTATATAAAACCTTTTTCTATAATTTTTCTACATATCAGGGATACAATGAAATGATTATTTCCTAAGAACAGATGTTACAGGCATAATTAGTAGTTAAAATGTGCTGCTGGTCAGATTTTACTGGTTTGCAGCTTATTTGAAACTCAGATTTGTCAGAAAGAAAACTATTAAATGCATAGAAAAAAAGAGGAGGTAAACAAAGATTAAAAATTCATGTATAATCCAGGAGGTATTTATACTCCTCTAACACCCAGATTTGTGACATTGTAAAGCAGGAAGGCCATGACCTAGTTTAGCAGTTGAGAAGCAAATACTGTGACATAATTGTTCAAAAATCTAACCCCAACCCTGACAGCGGGAAAAATATGACGCAAAGAGAATATAAAGATATCTATGCAACACCTGGAGAGACTAAATTCAAATTTTCTGCATTCTCAGAGACTCGAAGTACCCAACCAGGGTGGCAGCTATTAATTATTTTAGTAATTTAGTAAAAAATGTATATATTGACTATTTTTTTTGATTAATCTAAAAAGAGATTCTCTTCATAAATGAACATACCTCAAACAACTGTTTAGGACTTAAACAACAAAAAAGAAACTTTATTGTATATTTTAAATGCATTGTAAATGGCAGAAACATGTAAAAAACACGTCTAGTTTGCCTAATCTACTTATCCCTGCTTGCAAAACAGAAGACATTATAACTAGAACTATTTTGCTAAATCTGTCTCAGTATTAATCTGTGGATTGTTAAAGTTTTTTTTATCTTTTTACAGAACACTTGAGTTCTGGATATAGCTAAAGATAAAGAAAAGGTTTTCATCTTAAATGCAATAATAATAAAATAAATATATATTTTTTGCAGTCGTGGCTTAATTACTGCTCTGAGTAGGTTGTTCTTTCAGCAAACAACGTATTTTAGAGACTGTAGACCCCAGTTAATAATGTGATCGTTAAATTAGTTGACAATTATTTCAATAACTGATTAATCACCATTTTTCTGATGTTTCAGCCCTATAAACAACTAAATGTATTTAAGGGCTAAAAAAAGTGGATTTTGCATGATATGTCCCCTTTAATATTCCCCTTACCCGGCCCGTCAGCTTAGGCGGGCGGCCATGCTGTGTTTTTTAGCAGTGCCATACCCTTCCTACTTTCACAGTGGGCCATGACCTCTTTAATGCTCTAAAACATCTAAAGCCTTCACTGAACAATAGTAGCTATACAGAGATAAAAAACAAACAGCAGGGGCTGTGCTTATTAATTCATCCACTTCTCCGGGGAATTTAAATCACTGGGTTTCATTTATTGAGGGATATCAGGGTAAAGAGGGCTGAAAACTTATTTTTACTTTTAAAACTCCTGCAAACCGGCGCATTAGCACAGAGCAGTGGGGAAGCTGCTGAGGAGAAGTTAAACTTACTCTGTGATGGTGCAGACGGAGCAGCACAGGCTGCAGCAGCTGGAGCACTCTCTGGTACATGTAGCACAGGCCATTCTGTCGCACTGGGAACACGCCGTCCTGGAGCCCTGGTTTTTATGACAAACACAGCAGCCCGAGGGAGCAGCCGGCACACCTACAAAGAGATGCATCCATGAAGGCTCCGGCATTAAAAAAAAAAAAAAAAAAAAAAAAAAAAAAAGCAGCGACTGAATTAACCTGAGAGAACGGGACAAGCCTGACACCTGCTGGCAAACATCGTTAACCGTTACGCTCCATGATTTGTTTACATGTTTTAGTCAAAATGTTTCTGCCAGAAAACACGGGTAAGCTCACTGCACGGACACATTATCGCTGGAATACATATTCAAGCCAATTTTTATCATCTAAAACCCAACAGAAGATGAGTGATGCATTCTGATAAATAGGAACATCTGAACCTAATTTTGGTCTTCAACTGAAATAATGGTTTGAATCAAAGTTTTAGCCTAAATCTTTAAAAAAGAAAAGAAAAAGAAAAAAAAGTGTAAAATTGATAACTGTGGGGACCATTAAAGAGCTTTTACTGATGTGCATTCCAGTCATACCAGTGCAGGGGATTGTAGCCAGTATGGCAGAAACTGCATTACTCACATTTACCACCAGGGGCGCAAACATTACCTTTTAAAGTTTGACACAAGTTTGAATTTTTAGCTGCAGGGATGTAACTGGATTAAAAACGTCGACAACAACAGTGTGATTGTTCAAAGTTAAATGCTTCTTGTTTCCGTTTTCTTCTTTTTGCATCCAGCATAAAAAAAAACAAAAAAAACCAAATCGTGACATTTCCATCAGAATCAATTCCATTGGCCTTGACTGTGTGCATCAACAAGGAATTTGACTTCAGTTACAAGCGCAGACATTAGGTATAAATATAAAAACATACTAGAGGAAATAAAAAATAGGGATAAACAGCATGTACAGCTCATACAGTGAGTACAGACATTTCTTTTTCTGGCCTGGAAATTGTGTGATGATAAACCAGCTTTTTGAGCTCTGAGCTGCCACCCAGTAAATCCACACTAATGAGCAGCATTTTAAATATAATATCAAAACTGGTATCAAAGTCTTACTGTATGCGAACTTTGAATAAATGTACAATAATTTGGCATAGGACTGCAGCGGTTCATCAACATCCTCAATGACAGACTACAATATATTTGTTGACCAATAACTTTTATAATTTGATCTACCTTATTTTCCTGAAATATTTAGACAAATTCGTCTTCTCTGGAATCGCAGAGGGAGGCGAGTCCACTCACTGCAGAATGCAGCTGTAGACGTATGGACCTGTGTGTCTGTACCTTTAAAAGCTAGCCGGGTCTGGCTCCAGCGATTAGCTGAAGCTGTGCTTCGCTTTCAGAAATACGTCTGGTGGCCGTAGTGTCTGGTTTGTCCAAATTAGCTGAGTTCTACAGTTTTTTTTTTTAAAGTTCTCCAGGCCGGTTGGGTTTAATGTATGAGAATACATCAATTTAGGAGATGAAAAACGGACATTTGGACACACCGTTAGAAATCGGAGCAGCACAACCCTATGAAATGCTGAAGAGATCGACTCAGAGCCTTTAGAGCAGGAGGGGAAGAAAAAAAACAACAACAGAAAAACAAGCACACTACGGTGGGGTTTTCTGAAGCTGCTGAATTTAAACAAACTGCCAGCTGTAGTTTCCTGTTTTTAACCAGCACATTTGACTAACAAGCGCTATTTTAAGACGGCAAAAAACTGGTTCACCTTACCCTGCTTTAATTATGTTCAGTGTTTCCCGCAGGAATTTGCTTAGGCGAGGCGGTGTTGTCGGCCGGAACAAGTTTTGCGTGGTTGACTGGCAGGGGTGGGGGGTGCGGGGGGAAATCGGCGTCTTCATCGATGGCTCGATGCGGACGCCGACGGTGAAGTCGACCTGCTTCTCGCTTCAAAAGTATCCATGTGTTTTTGCCTGTTTTTACCCTGCCATTCACTATATGCACGCGAGAAAGCAACAACAAAAAAAACGCGTGTGAACGTCAAATAAACATGCAAGCATATCGAGTTAGTTTTTTTTTTTGGAATGCTGGTGAGGCGGTAGCGTGAGTTTGGCCAAGATAGTGCCGCGGGAAACACTGATGTTTGTGAGGATTAGGTACAATTAGAAAGAGAACATAATAAATAAAAAAAAGTTATTTTCAAGCAAGAAATCTTTAGATCTGAGGTAATAGGAGGAATGGTAAAAGCTGATTTTTATTTTGGAGCTGGACTCATGATCCGATGCAATTTTAGTTTACTTTAACCAACTAGTGTTTACTTTCCAATTCTAATAGCTCTCTGTTGCTTAACAGACGTGCAGCTTGTGGCTTACTAAAAAAAATTGTTTTTGAATAAAATAAGTATTACCCGCATACAGTCCCAGAGGGGAAATTTGTCTCTGCGGCCCATCCCTTAGGGAGCAGTGTGCCGCAACAGCGAACAGCCCATGGGGACCAATCTGTGTTCAAGGGTCTTGCTCAGGGACACAGAGTTTCAAACCGCCGACCTTTGGGACCTCTCCAAGACGCAAACACCTGTTTCCCTAACCACTAAGTCACCACCTCCACAGTATTAAAAACAGTACGACCTGAATAAATATGAGTGTACTGGTGTGTGACCACAAGTATTTACTAGTCCTATTTGCCCCTTTTAAAAGCAGGGGAAGAAGGGGTGGGGGGGGGGGGGGGGTTCAAGGGCTGATTTGCAACTATTGCGCAACAGGATGATGGTCCTGCATCACCATATCTTGCAGATGTGAATAGATGCGTGTAACTGGTGGGCTCATTTCCTTGATTAGTAAGAAGAAATAATAATAATAATAATAATAATAATAATAATAATAATAATAATAATAATAATTTTCCGCAATGTGCATTATTTTGGCCTCTGACCATCTAACCACTAGCTTCATTCTGCACTTACCTTGTAAAGCGTTTATTTTTGTGAGTTTCCCATCCTGCCCAATAAGAGTCTGTCCTCTCAGGAGTGTCTGACTGCATGCAGAGTGTCGTCCATTGGACTGAGACTCTGGGCACTTCTCCTCTCCGGTCCAGATTTTCCCCACTATAGCTTGCGCACCATTAAAGAGCAAGCTTTTTGTTTTTTCTATGGTTGAGAGAGAGATAGGGAAAAAAAAAAAAAAAAAACTCGGTTACCCAACAATAACAACAACAAATCAAGGCACCAAGCTCGTAAACAGAGGCTGCAAACGCAAAGACAGCCACAAGTAAATGTGCGCAACGAAGCTAACACGGTAGCTAACAGGGAACAGCATTGATAAAACGCCCACATTCTTTCACTCACCGTATATTTCTTGTCTGTATTTATTCCCAAAAACGCTGAAGTTGTTTATCTCCCGCTGTCCGATGTGTACTTTGTACTGGGAGGAGAACGCCTCGGGAAACGGACAAGTTCGTTTGGGCATTTTAGCAGCAGAATATGGAAAACTCCCCCCGTGTGCGCTGCGACGCTAAGCAGCTCCGCTCTTGTTTATTGCGGGAAAAGAGCAGGGGGTGGCAGAAACCGGCCAATCACAGACAGTATGCTGTTGTCACGTGATAGGCAAAGATCCAATCTGAGATGACGCTCTCTTGCCACTTGACCAAGTTTTAAACGCAGACGCGATGCTGCATTCATGGACCGTCGTAAATGTTGCAATAGGTGAACATTCTGAGAAAAATATACATATTAATACGATACTGACAACCAACGAAATTAACCGGTTGTTTATTGGCTAGTTTTAGGTTCTGTTGAGAAATGAAAATCAAAAATAGCCAGCTAAAATGTGTTTATCCCCCTTCTAAACTTTTAAATCCACCCATCTGGAAATATTTGGAAACTGGAGTTCTGAAAATTAAAATCGGACTATTTCTGGATGAAAAGATCATTGCTAACACAAAGCTTCAGGAAACAACAATTAGCCCAAAGATTTCTCAAAAATATCATTGACATCAAATACAAATTTTATATGGGTATCTGTATTTTTTTATAACAGATTGGTGTGTGTTGCGGTACTGACACCCATTGAACATGAACATTTTGTCACGTTTCAACCAAAAATGAATTTCGTTTTATGTGATAGACCAGTCAAAAGTATATATGGTTTGCAAAAATGTTTTGCTAGTAGAAAATATTTGTATTAATCCAACCAATTAAGCCTTGAGAAGTCATCCGTAAACAGAGTTCACTTATTTATTTTCAACATGAATACAATTCTGGACAAGACCTCAGATGTTTGTTCAAGAACATTAGTGAACAAACACTCATGAAGACCAAGGAACACATCAGACAGGTAATGGGGAACATTTTAGGGAAGTTCAAAGTAAGGTTAGATTGTACCAAGTCTAACTTTAACCCTCAAATACTTTACATCTACTAGAAAGGAGTTTTCTCTTTCAACAGTGCAACATCTATAAACAGACAGCCAGAGCCAGAAGAAATTGTTTAGAATGTTTAAATGCAAACCCATGGATTAGAATGGTCTAGTCAAAGTCCAGACCAATAAATAATCTGCGGCAGGACTTGAAAGTTGCTGTTCACAAACGCTGTCCAATAAATCTAACTGAACTCGGGCTATTTTCAAAGAAGAATGGGCAAACATTTCACCCTCTAGATGTGAAATGTCCATAGAGACACACCTCACAAGACTTTGATGCTGTACTTTGTGCATATTTGAATGTCTATAAAAAACACTGAAATTTGGGGGTGTCAAGTGACAAAATCTGAAAAAGTTTAAGGGGCATGAATACTTTCAGACAAATAGATGGAGGAGGTTTCCACTGAGAAAGTAAGAATTTTGGAAAGCTGTGTATTGCTGCTCGTCATGGTACCCTGAGAAACTGGGTATATTAGACTGCCCAGAAAATACTTCATCAACACATCTCACTGGTTGTATATCTTTTTTATTTTTTATTTTTTTTCAAGGAGAACATTTCTTTGTGGCTAAAACATGCCCCATTGTGCTCGTCCTTTCTTCGGTGAGTTGTATTTTGGTTCAGAACATCTGGATCATGCACTCTCTGGACTTTCCAACACCAACCCACTTGACTGGAATGAGAAAAAGGGACAGATTATCAAAAGGGGCTACAAACATCATCATTTGTTGCGCCTCCTAATGCACAACATCGTTAACGTTTGTTCTTTGAACTGCAGTTGAAATTGAAGAATGAAGATATGGGATATTTATATCAGACATACTGGGGACTCCAATGTGGTTCTCAATGAAACGAATGTAGTTCTGTGCCTTGGCCGGGAGATCATTCCACTTCCTGGCTGCAGATGTGTCTGTCTTCCAACCCGGGAAGGTCTCATACTCTACCTCCACTTTGTGCAAAACATCCATATTGGCTGTAACCGAAGCAGAGCAGGCATTCTCAAGCTGTGGATGTGGCATTGGAACCGGAAATGTGTCAAATTGCTTCTATTTATTAACCTGGGAAATGAGGGATTCTCCTCCCGTTAAGTTTATAGGCAACTCCGACTTTAATTTCGTCAAGCAGATCCAGAATGTCAAGTTTTGTCAAAGCAATGCTGTAGAACACAGGGCAACAACAAATCTAGTTTGAGTCAATTTTAACTCTTGAAACAGTAGTTATGATGGTTTATGATTGCATGTGTATGAATTACAAAGCACCTGAGGCTTTGCTTAAACGTGTCGTGATACTCACGCAGTAAAGCCATTAATCATATGAGCGTATCTGAGAATGACAAGATCCAACCAGCCACAGCGCCGCTTCCTTCCTGTGGTCACGCCAACTTCATGACCTCTTGTCTGGAGTAACTCTCCAACTGCCTGCAGAAACCAGGGAACCAGAAGCCTTTTCTGTTACTTCGTGGCCTCGGACAATGTCAGTTCAAATCTGCAGCGGCTACTCTGGCGACGTAAACAGACAATGAAGTGCCACCCGCACAAAACGGTGATGTTTTGACATCTTGACCTTTAACTCTGTGGTCAGACCCTGCAACAGGTAACGTAATTCCGGCTCTTACAGTAAATATATCCTCAACCCAGAATCTGGCCCTAAATTTATCCATTAGAACATGTGGTCTAAGAAAGAAATCTGACAGCTGCTCAAGCCAGAGAGAGAAAAAATGTTCACACAAATGCAAACTGTACATGCCAGACATGTCAAGATCTACTAAGGTTTTGAAAAACGACAGTTTCATAATCTCTTAAATTTTCTATTTTACCGTGTCTGTAGCTTAGAGTAAGTTAAATGGACAGCCAGAGAAAGTGACTGAGTGATCAGAGTTTTGTCTGACTGTATGAAGCATAGAGTGAAGCAGCCCATGGCACTATGTTTACCACCCAGGGTGACACACGTTTAGAGACTGGCACCCCCTGTGTTGTGGACAGACTGGAGACTGAAGGAACATTTGTCCCTCTGGGTAATCACAGTGAAAGCGCTATCAGATTTAAAGAATGCAATGTGGGGCTAAGCTAAAGGGTATTTCCCTCTTTTCTAGACTAAATTAGATGATCTTTCTTACAAAGTCTTAAAACACTTAGACTGGTCAAAGCTAAACTGGGTTATTATGTTCCAAACAGAGATGGTTTAAAAACAGATTTTGGAGCATTAGGCCCACCATAGATTGTAACAAAAGTTACAGCCACAGTTTACGGACTAGTCCCACTGCCCCTCCCCTACCTGTTGCTGTGCACTGTCAGCCAACTGGCTGAAATGAGCAGTTTCCTTACCAAGAAACATAATTTTGTTCTGTTTAGCAACGTGAGAAAATGAGCCCACACAGTTATGACCATGAAAACTAAATCAGCGCCATATATGAATAATATTAAGGTGAAGATGATTTAAAACTAAAACTGCCAACCTAAGAGCAGCATGTTTGTTAAGCAGCAGACCGCAGGCTAGCTGCTTGAGCAGATTGTCCAACTAGTAAAGTAACTAATGTCAGCTTTGTGTTTATAACTGAAGAGCACAACAGCTAAAAAATATAACATTCTACAGCGTAACAATGAAATAATGCAAAAAATTAATGTTTTAAAAAACTGTATTAAAGCTTATAATTTACCTAATATGCCATATGTTGTTTTTGCTTTCCCAGCACTAGGAATGATTGCTGCTCTCCCATTTAAAATAAAATACCTAGATTCTTAAATACATATTTGGATTTAAACGTTGTTTTAAAACCACCACAGCACTTTGACTCATGGATATCGCAGCATTAGAAGCTCATACTGGCCCATGCAGACTCAGTTTTTCCAGAGAGCCACCATGATGAAACACTGAGGTCTCACATTTAGTTGTTCTGTGGGAAAGGCTCCGATTCCCACTCTGGTGGTGTAGGCTTTGGATACACCAAACACATCGCCGATATTGAGCGGAGGGATGCCGAGTCCAGTGCACACCCCTCCCACGGTGCAGTTTGACGAAGTCACAAAAGGATATGTGCCTAAACACAATGCAGCATCACTGGTTTGCCATTAAAATGCACGTTATTTGATGTGTTCAAGATCGCTTTTAAAGGAAGTTTTACCAAAGTCAATGTCAAGCAGAGCAGCATTGGCCCCTTCAACCAAAATCTTCTTTGGAGGTCCATGAAGAGCTTCGTACATATAATAGACCCCATCTCTGACCATCGGGCGCAGCCTCTCTGCAAAATCCTGCATGAAACAAAACACTTTGATACTTGGATGCATTGAACGCTGCCCAGTAGTATTCCTTTGCATAATTATGAAGCTTCCATGGACAGACTGAGATCATTCCAGCAATGTACAATGCCTTGCAAAAGTATTAATGCCTCTTGGGGAGCCAGAAGCAGGATTTTATTTAAGTATGTCATTCCAATGAACAAAAAAAAAAACCCCAAAAAAACTTGCTCCTTTTGATAGTTTTTTGTAAACAACAGCCTTTAGTTTCAAGTACCTACATATAAAGAAGCATGTTGTAAAATGTATGTTCATTACGGTGAAATACTTTCCTAATATTTGCCCTAAGGAACTGATGCTAGGATGAAGGCTGAGCCAGGAGTGAGTGGCACATGTTAAAAAATAGATTTTAATTAAAAGTATATATAAAAAAACACGTTATTGATATGAATAAATGAATGTTGCAGCTCATTGTTATGAATGTAAGGTTGTGTGGCGAAGGAAGCAGGATAAAATGTATTAGTAGCGCCATTACTCCCTGGTTGTGTCTCTACCCCTTGGAATAAATGTTCATGTTAAAAATATAACATTCAATCTATTTAAGTGAAATCTCATGTGATAAACCAACAGAAAGTGAGGAATCAATCTGGAATACAGAGAAATGGATATATGGTTTTAAATATTTACTGCTGAACCCCCCCCCCCCCCCCGAAAAGTTTGGTTTGTACTTAGAGCCCTTGAGCCCACATTCTTGAGACATCTCTCCATGAGTTGTATATGGAGATGGACATGTTTGCTCATTCTTCTTTGCAAGATATTCCCACAGCATGGTGCTGCCACCATCATGTAACAATTTGGTCACGTTTGAAGGCACTTGTTTGCAGTGGGTTGTAAAGCTGTTGTGTGTGAGTCCTTTTGGCTGCTCCCTTATTCAGGGGTCACCACAGGTATAACAACTTCCACACAGACTAGGGAGAGCTTTTGTGCTAGATGCCCTTCCAGATGCAACCAGGATTTGAACCTGAGTCCCTCATAGCAAAGCCCACCACACTCCTGAGAGACTGGATTGTAAAGTGATAAATGGCCTCTTTTTGTAATACTGGAAGGCGAATTGGGGTTATGTGCCTTGCCCAGGGGCACATTGACATGTAGCAGGAGGAAGCTGGAATCAAACCCTCAATATTCAGATTGCAAGGACGACTACACAGACCGCTGAGCTCCGTTCCCCCTATAGGATGTATTAAAATGTGAAAAGGTTCACATTTTACCACAATAACCCAGCCCCCCCTCCCCCCACCCCCCACCCCCCCCACACACCCCCCCCACCTACCTTTAGTTTTTTTAGCTGGTCATCGACATCGACTGCCAGGGAAGGATACATGGACTGATAATTATGGACGAGATTCTTAAATCTGAAAAGAGTTTTTAAAAAAATGTAGCATCCCTTATTGCACATAACTGACTTTCACATGTTGGACAAATACATTATATTTTTTTGTATATTGGGACCTGGTGGAGAAGTCATTAAAGTCACCCAGGAGGTCACACACACGCAGGCCAATGCGAGACGCTTTGCTGGAGTATGCTGGGCCAATGCCCTTCTTTGTTGTCCCGATGCTGTCATGGAAAATAACCCAGAGAATAAATGAGGATTAGAACAGATTAGCAACGGTGGTCATTCTGAACGCTACTCTGTTCGTGTGCCTTACTTCTTTCCTTCCTGTGCTTGTCTTTCTGTCTCCTGTAAGCCATCAACAACTTGGTGGAAATCAAAGACTACGGGCAAGATAAGATTTAATTCTGTTAAAGAGACAATTATTAATGACTGCAAGCAACGGAGTGAAGGAAATGTGCCTACCAAGGTGAGCTCTGTCTGAAACTATCAGTCTCTTCTCCCAGCCTTTCAGACCTGGTCACGGAATAAAAATCACATCCACATGAAAACGCAGAATCATACATGTTTATCATGCTTCAGTCTCTTTTTTTTCTTACATAGTATTGTTTTTTTCCATTAAAATACCTTTCTTTTCATTTTTATCTCCCTCCTCAAACAGTCCAGGTAGATGTATGACTACGCCATTACCTGAAAGGGCAGAGGAAAAGACTCAGTAATGCCATGAAGGGTGACGTTTCCGTGAAGACTGAAGAGCGAAGCCTTTTTTTTACCGATGAGAGAAATGCTTTTGGTGTTTATGATTCCACTGGGGAGAAGGTGGAAATCATACTCTTTGCCGTCCACTACCACCGTGTGTCCCGCGTTGTTGCCTCCCTGTAAATCACAGCAGGGGTAAGGCATTGACTGGTTTTCCTATTCTTTTTCCAGGACAATAAAAATTTAAGATTTGTATTCAGCCTCTTATACCCATAAATAAAATCTAGTGGAAACAAATCCCTTTAGAAGGCACCTAATTAATGAACAGCATTTGTGTGTGTGTAATTGAATCTGTGAAAGCCTCAAAGGACAGAGAGCAGTAGAACAGCATCACGAGGAGCAAAGAACATACCAGACAGGTGAGGGATAAAGTTGTGGGGGAGTTTAAAACAGTGTTACCAAGGTCTGAGAATGTCTTGGTGAACTGTTCATATGAGAATACAAAGAATATGGCACAACAGAAAATCTACCAAGACATGACCGTCCACCTAAACTGACTGTCTGGGAGTGGAGAGCATTAATCTAACAAGGAGCCAGCAGGTCCATGACAACTCTGGAGGAGCTGCAGAGATCCACAGCTCAGGTGGGGGAATATGTTGGCAGTCTGACATTTACAGAAGAGTGTCCCCCCTTGCAGTTTCCCACCATCCCTATCAATGACAAACACATGGGAAAAAGTCCTCTGGTCACATGAGATGAAAACTGAACTTTTGACCTGTGTGTATAATAACACTAAGTGGTGCAGAAAATGGAAAGTGCCCGATATCCTCATCACAAAACCCCTCATGTGAGACTTCTTGGCAATGCTTCTCTTCAGCAGGGACAGGGACGCTGGTCATAATAGTAAGATGGATGAAGCCAAATACAGGGGAATCCAAGAAAAAGATCTGTTTGAAACTAAAAAAAAAAGACTTGAGACTGGGGCAGAGTTTCAGCTTTAAGCAGGACAACGAGCAGAGAAGTACAGCCGTAGCTTTAATGTATTGGTTTAATGTTATTGGCCCTAGTCAAAGTCCAGACTTAAACTCAACTGGTAATCTCTGCCAATATTCTATTATTGTTGTTCACAGATGATCTTCATCCAGACTGATTGAGCTTTAGTTATTTTGCAACAAAGAATAGACAAAAACTTCGGTCTCTAGATGTGCAAATCTGGTAAAGACGAGAGACTTATTTGTTATCTGCAGCAAAATAAAGTATAGAGTTATGGCCTAAATATAAAAGCAAACCACACTTTTTTTTTTAGATTTTTATTTGTAAAAATTTTGAAAGCTATTTAACCAGTTCCTTTCCCTTCACAACTAGAAGCTACCTTATGTTTGTCTGAAATACACTGAGTGTGATGTTTGCAATGTAAAGAAAGGTGAAAAGGTCCAGTGGGTGTCAATACCTTTGCATGCTACCGTATTGTTACCTTAGAACATTTAGTTGCAATGAGACGTCTCCACATTTTGGTGACATGGTGACATTCTGCAACGATCAAACTTTTCCAGGACCCAATTTAACAGCCTTGGCAACCTTGGCGCTCTTTTCCCCCTAGGCGACACTGGCCTTCTCACATATCAAACCAGCCTGAGAATGTGACCTCTCCAGCCCAGAGGGTGGGGCTCTCAAGCCTTCAGGACACAGGGTACTAGTTCCTGACAGTGGAGAAAGCAGCAACTGCTGACAGGTTTCAGTGTGCATCTTGACACACCACTGACCTCTGGAGTGTTGTGTGTCACTGTACTTGGACAAACAGATCTCTCCGGGCTTGTTTTTCTTAAAGATTTTTGAACGCATTTTCCTTTTATTTTTTTTAATATATATGTAATCTATCATAAAGTGGACAAACAATCCACTTTCAAGCTGCGCACTTAATGGCAAAATTTGGCAAAGTTGCCACAATTCTGGTTAAATCAGTTACCAACTAATAATACGTCTGAAATCCACACATTTTAAAAGATACACGGTCTAGGAAACGTATGCGTAAGTGTTTTCCACTCAGGAGTCCGCTTTTATTCTAAGATATGCACACTTTAAGTTCTACCCAAATTCTGACATTTACCTGACATCTGCAGATAACGTCTGCTTCGGTGGCCAAAAGGTCGACAACTTTCCCTTTTCCTTCGTCCCCCCACTGCGCACCGAGCACCACCGTCACCTTGTTCCCCGCGTCGTTGCGCGCTCGCTTCTGGCCGGCCGCTGCGGGCTGGTTGGAGGTTTTCTGCTCCTTGGACGACCAGTTAAGCGACATGACGGCGCTCGCTTTAGGCTTTCCGTCTCAAGAAGACTAAACTGTCTCCGGGGGGAGGCATGGCCATATCTGTAACTTCAGAGGGGGGGATGATGTCAGAAGCAGACGCACAGGGGTACGTAGGGGTCTCCACTGCTGCTCGAAACAGCCAAGCGTGAGGGAACCTTCATATAGCACGCATTAATTGGCATGCCAGGTTAAGATATGTACACAGTTTAAAAATAAAAAAAACATTTTAATGCAGTAGCAGTTTAACACAGAGAAATCCAGAAAAAATAAACCGCCGAGGTAATTTATTGACAAGGAATGAAATTATTATTAATTATTGCTTCAAATTAAACGTAATGAAAGCGTTTTTTTTTTGCCTTAGCCTATTTTTTAAACCTAATAATCCTAAAGATTATTTTAATTAACTTCTCAATTCGAGTCCTCTATCACTTTAAAATTTGTTTAATGATCTGAAACATTTATGTGTGTCAAATATGCAAACCAGATGAACTCTGTAAAGGGACTAACGCCTCAGAAGGACTCCGTGGAGTTGGATCCTCCGCTAGAGGGCGGGCTTTGAAAGAAAAGCAGCAACTTCAAAAATATTCTATACAGACAAGTAGCCTACAAATCAACGTGAAAAGGTAATTGTCCTCTAGTTGTAGTAAGTGTTTGAGCCATCTGTGGCAACAAGTGCCATCAAGTGTTAACTAATGAGAGTGACACATCATTTTGGATGAATTTTGTTGTAAATTAAATTCAGCCACATGCATGATAAAGGTTTTGCGCATGAACGCCCTGTTTAAGTTCATGCCATTTGGGCTTAAAGCCAGACTTTGACAAAGCCAAAACCTTTTTTTTTTTTTTTTTTTTTTTTTTAGCATTTCAGAGGTGGATTTATTAGTGTGCCTTGGATAATTTTTCTGCAGCATAGCCTCTCCTTCAGAAATTAGCACTAAAGGGCAAACTCCATGGTTCCATCAATTACGACGAATGCTCCAGGTTCTGCCTCATATTATCACACCGACGGCATCATGTTTCATCATAATTCTCAGCATGATGTTATTTTTTCCGCAATGCTTTCGGTTTTCCACCAGATTTACACACGGTGCACCTTCCAAAAACACTTTTTTTGTCTCAAGAATATTTCCTCAAAGGTCTTGGATGTTATGTTTTTTTTATTTATTGTTGTAAGATGTTAGATGAGCCTTTGTGTCCATTTTTAATCAGCGTTGGTTTCAGCCTTGGAGCTCTTATGGAGGCCATTTTGTCTGGTACAAGGAGCTGAACTGCATAGTTGTTCTATGTTCAGTTGTGACCTTTTGGATTTTTGATGCACTCTTAGGGTAACTTTAATCCTGAGAAAGTTCTCCACTGTTCCAACGTGTTTTGTCAGAGTTCCAACTCCCTAAGAAATGACTTTGTAACCCTTTTCCGATTCACAGATAGCAAAGGATTTCTTTCATATCTGTTCTTCAGCGTCTTTAGGTGGGGATGTGTGTTTTATTAGCACCTATTGAGATCTTTAAGCCTACTTCATGTGGTCTGACAGGTTCTATTTTAATTTCTCCATAGATGTCTGGTCATAATTAGGCACGAACGTGGCTAGTGAAATACACCCACAAATTGTTCAATCACATTTTTGCATAGGCTCAGGTTGGTTAGGACAGCATTCTTCCCCCAATGAATAGTCTTTATTTGAAATCCACATTTACGTTATACTCAAGTTGTCTGATATTATGGAATGTCTAGAGATTCAAGTTTGACAAAAAAGAAAAATCAACGGAAAGCTGTAAGGGTCAAATACTTTTACATTGCCCAGCAGTTTGGTCAAATGCCACTGGGGAATATATGAATAAATTACAATTTATACAGAATAGAGCTGCTCGTGTAGCACGCAGGTGCAGCTACAGGAGAAACATAATATTAATGCACAAAGATCTTAATTGGTTGTTGGTCAAAGATAGATTGTTGTATTTATTGTTAATTTTCATAAGAAATATTTCTAATTCTAAATTTCATTCAGTTTTGTTCAAGCATCTTTCTTTCAGTGTAGAAAATCACCAGTACAGTACTAGACATGCAACTAAAGGTAATTTCACTTTACCCATAGTGAGAACAAATGCCATAAAAAATACTGTTGTGTTTAGAGGCATGAAAGAATGGAATAATCTGCCAAAACATATCCTGCTTGCTAATAATGTCAATAAATTTAAATTATATGTAAAACAGTTTTTAACAAAATAATATAACTGACTGTTTATATTTATTCATATATGTGTGCGAATATGTATGTATATGTGTAGGTATGTTTACAAGTGTAAGTGTAGAATGTGTTTTATATTTGTCATATTTCATGCCCGCATGAGGGTACATATATACGTTAATATGTATATGTATTTGTGTATTTTCTTTTTCTTTCAATTATTTGTTGTATTCTTTGTTTTGTTTTTAATGTATATATTTTTTCAGGACCCCAGGAAGAATAGCTGCAGCATAGCTGTAGCTAATGGGGATCCTTTCAATAAAACTAACTATAGCATGGTATGTGTGTCGTAAGCAACATTTTCCTTTTCCTTGGTCATGTGTACCATAACCTTGAATCCTTTTTTTCTGTTTAAAGACTGTACAGTCATGGCCAAAAGTATTGAGAATGATACAAATGTTAATATTTACTGCTTCAGTTTTTATAACGACAATTTGCATATACTCCAAAATGTTATAAAGAGTGATCAGCGTAACAGCAATTAATTGCAAAGTCAATATTTGCCTAGAAAATGAACTTTATTGTCTCTCTGATGGACTGGTCTCTCCCTCTACAACGATCAGCACTTAGTCAACAGATAGCTTGAAGTTTAATAAAAAAAAAAAAAAAAAAAAAAATCTTCAGTGAATGCAACAAATTTTATTTTTTATTTCTGAGAATATTGCAATGCAAGATACATTTAATTGAAGGCGTTTTATCCATCTTTACCAACTGGGCCATTAAACTTGGCCGAATGGGATGGCAACCTTTATTTTGAGGCACCCAGCATAAAAGGGCTGGGGGAAAACACTTTAGGGAAAAAAAAACAACAATACAGTAAATTTTATTAAAATATATTCAACATTAAAAGTTACACTTATTTGTTCTTTTACAGATTGTTAGAATATATAAAGAAATTAAGACAAAAGCAGCTTTTTGGGGGATAAATTAGACATCTTTCAACAACATCTTCTCATTGGGTGCTGCAGGGTAAACAGAAGTCATAGCAAAACACATTTCACAAATCATTACAAAATATACAAACATATAAAGCACATTCAGATATGTATTTTAGAACAGCACTGTATTCATATAAACAAGCTTTAATTTACATAAAGTGACACTAACACCCATGCTGTGAAAACATCAGAGGCCTGGATGTTTTAACTCTTGGTTTTGGGGAAATTTTTTGTAGAAGACACTTCACCATCTTCCGAGAGTTCATATGGTAAATATTCTCGTTTTAAATCTCTAAATAAAACCGTTGCTCCAGCTTAGAAATCCAGCGTTAAATTAACATTTTCTCTTTCCTCTTGACTTCTTTTTTCTGGAATCACCTGAAGGGAAACAAATACTGAAATGAATACAGAGAAAAATATAACTTAAAAAATATTTTAATATATTTAGAAAATAATTTACAGATTAAAAACAGTTTATATAATCAGGTTTGAACACATTTTTCATTCGTTTTCATTGAATTCAAAGCACAGAGCGAAGTTTACAGAAAGCACATGGAGGCTGTTTATAGACAGTCCCATTTGCAGGTTCAGAGGATGGACAGTTAAATATGGACGGAGGACACAAAAGTGACAGATTTCATGGTGAAACTCAGTCGACAACACGTCACAGCGACTTTCACACTGCAAGGCCGACCGAGATCAGATCCGGGTTAATTGCTGTGCATGGTAGTGTAGGGGAGGTTTTTGCTTCCGCCGGCTTTGATCGGCATTAGAATAACCTTGAGGAAAGATTTCAGCATAACCAACCACTGGAGTTTGAGGGGTGTTAAAGAGAGCAAGCATTAAAAAAAGTCAGATGACACAGACAGATGAAATAAAAATAAAAGTTCCAGATTCAAGTTAGACCGACAGATGACGTGTTATTGGCACAGAGCTCTGACGATGATTGAGTTCGTTAGGATTATCCTGATTACAGTCTGGCACCGGCTCGATTTGACCTACCTCACTGCAACACACAGCCTGATTTATGTTTAGTGTGTCCTTTCCCACTTTTCCCACTGTTACCTTGTGTTTCAGAGAGTCAAAATGAAAAACAGAGGATTCAAAACAGACTGACCAGAGAGTTAAAATCCATTTAGTATTTCATATTCGCACTCTTACTTTTTCTTAAAAAAAAAAAATGAACCAGTTCATGCAGAATTGCTCATTTAAAAATTCACTAAAATATAGTATTATATAAAACATCAACTGAAATAAAAGCAGCACAAAAGATGACCTCCCTTTTAAGAAACATTGAGATACTGCCATTCCAAGTGTGATCTTTATTGAAGTGAATGAATGGATTACCTTGTTTACTCCTTTTTTTGCTTCGTCTAAAGAGCTTCAGCTGTTTCTTTGGTTCGGTTGCAACCGAGGCGGACACCTCGTCAGAAACCGACGGCAGATCTTCCGGCTCCTGCCCATCCGGGACGTCGCACCCGCTGATGCCCTCATCGAGCGCGACCACGTTTGTTTTAGGCTCAGAGGGTTTCTTACTCCCAACTTCATCCTCCCCGCATTCTCTGACGGTAACATATTCCTTTTCTTCACCCGCTTTTTGTCCACTTGCTTCTGATAAATTGCTTATTTCGTGATCACCTTTTGTGCTTTCACTACATTTAACATCGTCTGTAATAGATGAACCTTCTTGGACATCGATGCTTTTGCAAATGCCCGACTCGTCCGAGACGTCGGGGACGAGACTCGACGCGCCGTCCAGCACGGCCTCTAGCAGGTCTGAATCTGAGAGGGACGACGGACTGAGGACGCTGGTCTCTGCTGAATCCAAAGAAAAGCTGTTCGTATGAAGACTTGGTTGAACGTCAACCTGAGGTGATTTCGTGTCTAGCACCGAGGTTGCAGGTTTTTCTGGGCCCGGACCATCCTGCAGCGACGCCGGCCTTTCCGGAGCCGTCTGCGTCATTATGGCTGGCTCTCCTGGGGGTGGGTTGGGAGGCACCGCTGTCCCCTCTTGGGCTGCACTGAGCAGAGGAGCTTGTGCAGTCTCTTCTGAAGGGCTGATGAAGCCGTTCACTTCGCCTCCGAGATGCTGGCGATCCTCTGTCTGAGGCTTGGTGGGAGCGGAGGTGGCGGCTCCTTCGTCGGCACATTTCACACCTGAACCTAAAAAGGAGAGATGCAGGTTGTACTGATGGATACACAGTGCCAGTAAGGAGTTTGCATACACCCGTTATGAGCATAAATGTCCTGGGTTGTGTTTTTAATGATGCATTTGAACCACTTGTTTGAATGACTAAAAAAAAAATTTCATTGCTGCCAAATGAAATTTTGGCAGCAACGTTGTCAAAAGATTTATATACTGTGACTCTCCTGTAATTGAAATTATGCACAGACTAAAATCTATGCACAGGTGCACACTAATATTTAGATAACTGTCCCTTAGCAAGTTGCACCTCAACCACACAAACAAGCTTTAATTATAATTCTGGCCGTTTACATGATCTGAGCAGAAATGGCAGACCTCGTTTGGTTTCTTAAAGACATGGCTTTAAGCACAGGATACCTTACCATTAGGGTGGAGGTTAGATGTGTTCACAAGCTTAATGCTAGCCTGCTTTTTACTTTTCCAAAACCATTTTTTTTTAGGATCATTGTCCAGTGGGAACACCAAACTGTGTCCGAGTTTCAATCCGACCCAAAATGTCATCCGCAGATGAAAGTTAAATGGTTCTTCGTAGAAAAACCCTTGGAGATCCTAGGCTCAAGCTCATTGTGTACTGAAAAACTGGCACCCGAGCATCACCGTTCACTATGAAGCAATTTTAAAAATGCAGAGCGCATAGCAAGAAAGAAGACTCCACACTAAAATAAATACCCCTAAATGCAACTCCCCACACTGACAAGCCAAATAACGTCCGGAGAAAGGGTTCATGATTAGTCGAGGCAATAATTTAACTGGTACAATGGACGTGATGCCGCCTAGCAATTAATCTAGGAGGCATGCCAGTAACTGGCCTATCAGCAATCGCAATTTGTCCCTAAGATAAATATTCCTTTCCCCTCGACAAGCTCCCAGGATGTTACATTACAGACACATTGCAGTAAGAAGGATTTCTTTAAAAAGACGTCAGTAAAAATTATTAAACGTCAGTAGGGAAAGTACAATTCAGAGACGTCATCCTGAATGTTTAGAGGGTGTTTATTCCTTTCCCAAAACCCTAAAAAAGGAGTCTAGAAAAATGTAAAAAGAATATATGTGGCTGACCGACCTCATGAGCAGCTGCCGCCCCTTTTTGCCCCAATGATGGTAGCTAAGGCAAAATGCCTTTTAATGCTGGGAGCTTCATTATCACCACTATTAAGAACGTCTTTGCTGGCGGGTGTTAGCTCCGCTTGGGGTACAGTTTCACGAGGGTGGAGAGATCTAACAGTTAGCGTTACATCCATTGAAGGGAAGAATGTCTGGGGGAGTCAACATGAGGCTTTAAATCCTGAGAAAACAGTTCCAAAAGCCAAGCATGGTGGAGACAGGATTATGCTGAGGGCCTGCTCAGCTACCAGTGGAAGTGGCGTTTTTTGCACAAAGTGGGAGGAATAATGAAGGACGAGGACTACGCCCAAACTGTTGATCTCAATTTAAAAACCAACCACCTGGTTCAAACTCAGACAGAACTTGGTGTTCCAACAGGGCGCGGATCCCAACAAAAACTAGTTTTAGAATGAGTTAAGCAGGCCAACTAAGCTCATTGAATGGCCCTGGGCTTGGCTGCAATCAAAAACTTACCAACCATGCAGGAAACCGATTTAAAATGAGCTCAACCATTTCTAAAAGAGTGGTCACATCATATTTCTAACCAGATTCCAGAGATGGGTGATTCGGGTTCAGAAAGTAAAAAGCCTGTCCAGAGATTAGTCCCAACCCCACAGCAATAATGTTTAAACCTAGTCGCAAACTACAGTCCTCAAGCGTTGGTGTCCTGCAACTTATAGACGTGCCTCTGCTTCAACACTTGACTGCAATATGAGCTCATTAGCAGAGCTTGACTGCATGCTAGTCAGGTAGTTTAAGCCGTTTTATTCAGGTCTGCAGGGCAAAGGACAATTCAAATCCTCCAGAACCAGTGTCCTGCAACTTTTAGATGAGACCACTGGTTTAAAAATAAAAATCACCTGGTTAAGTGGACAGGATAAAGGAAAACTAGGCAGGGTTTTTACTTTCTGAAGCCAGATTTACACACCTCTGGCAGATTCATGCCAGAAGCTTGTTGATAGCTACAAGACGTACGTAGGCTCTTGCATTTTCATAAAGAACATTCACCTAATTACTACTGTGGAACAGTGTATTTGAGCCCCATTTAGAGCAATGGGGAAAACCCCCCAAAAAACTTAATTTAAGTCATCTGTTGTATAACCAAATAAAGAGGTTCAAATGCTTCATAAAAAGGCCAAAAAGTTAGACATGCATGCTGATGAGAGCACGTAAACCCCTGATTGGTATAAATTGGCTATATTACTGTCCTTGAGTGAAAAGACAAATAAGAAAGCACAGCAGGCATGGCAAAAAGCTTGTCAGGTAAATAAACTTCACAAAGCAGCTGCAACAATGTTAGCTTAGCCAGATGGGGCTGTGGGTGGGGCGGAGAAGCAGAAATAATCTTTAAGAAAGACAGGTTGGTGGTTTGCGGCAAAGGCATTCGGGGGATGGAGCAAGGAGCTGAGGATGGAGACCACCATCTCTTGTCCTTACCAGGCGGGCGGGTATCTCTACGCATTTCACTAGAGAGGCTTTCCGAATCGCACCTTGGCCGGGTCTTTCTCAGGCTGAAACCTTTCCTGATGTCCGCCAAGAGGTGGTCGATGATGCAGCCATCGTCTTGCGGAATGATGCCTTTCTTTACTGCAACAAATACGAACATTGTTAGCGACAGTTAAGCATACATAGGATTGCTGTTCATGTGATTGTAGCACAGGTTTTATAAAAACCATGGACAAATCAAAATGCATTTTATAATTGGACAAAAAGGGAACCACCTATTGTGAAAGTTGCCTTTCTAAAAAAAACTAGTTACACAAGTAATTATACAAAAAAGGCTGCAGTTAAATGATAAGAACCGACATAAATTAGGGCCGAACAAGAGTTTTAAATGGGTACAATGGGATGGATTATTAACCCTCTTTCAAGAATGTAAATCATCTCAAAGCATGGCAACAGATGTTGGTTGGTCCCAGTCCGCTGGGTCTGGATTATGTGCAAATTCAAACTAAATGGGAAGGTTGTAAAAGTGAAAAGCTCCAGAACAGGGACTCAAAGAAATCTGCCTGGAAAAATCTACATTTTTTTTGGATCCGCGCTTCAGATTTCCAGAACTTACTTATTTTTCCATTTTCTCCCTTCTGTCTCTTGGATTCGTCTTCTGCCAGCTGCTTCTTTCTCTTCTCAGCCTTGGCAGCTTGTTCCTTCCTCATTTTGTTTTCCTTTCACCGCGAAACGAAAGAACGTAGCCCTCAGTGACAAGTAGCAATTATACACTGCAATTTATCTTTGTATCATTTAGGCAGAAACAATAACAGCCTTCATTCAACCTTGAGTCAGCCGATACATATATTCCAAACTAAACTCCCACACAGACAAGTCAGCCTCAACTGTGCCGAGTCTTACAGCCTCAAACAGAAAAAAAAAAAAAATGTTTTTAAACTCCCAAATCTGATATTAGCCTAAATGCAGCAGAATTGCATTGAATTAGTCTCACTCACCTTCAGGGCCTTGATGAAAAGTTCTCTGAAAGTTCTGATGGTTCCGAAGAGCTCCTCGAGTGACAGTTGACCCACGTCTTCGCACAAGTAGACAGCCAGATCGCTCCTCATCTTCTCGATCTCTGTGAACTTTTCACTTAAACTTTCACACGCCTTTAGGTTTTCCTGCAGTAAAGAACAAGCCGACCCATTAGGATGTGATCCAGCTGGTTAAACAAAAAAAGAAAAAAAGACATGGTGTTGGCCATTTCTGCTTTGGACCCCTTACCTCGAGGATTTTCGAGTATTGCTCCTTGACCTCATCCAAAGAGTTGGACACTTTCTTGGCAGCGTCATTAAGCTGTTTAAGCAAAGCCCCGGTCTCCGACTGCATCGAGTCCAAATTGACCCTAGGAAAGTAAGAGAAAAAGCTCTTCGTTAAATCTCTTACAGATCTAAGAATAAATTAAAAGCACGAGTGATTAGTCAAAGGGCATGCATCATGCTTTAAAACCACAAAACCGATACATATTAAAAGTGGAAAATAAATCATACGTTGCCATTCACTTTTTTTTAATAATGTGCCACACCTTTTTAAAAACAGTACCAAACACAGATTATAGTTTGGATACACAGCATCTGATGGACCAAAATTGCAAGGCATGTATTAAGTTTGATGCGCCGTGAATTAATGGCAACACAAAAGAAGGATGGAGTGAGCACTTCTGGTACAAACCTCTTCACAGAAAAACACGGATGAGATCTGCGAGAGTAAACGGGTGGAGCGGAGGATTTTTTTTTTTTGGGGTTAATAAAAATAGTTGTGATTTTGGGTTCAGGGGGAAGGGACAACAGTTCATGCCATGGCCAGGACAGAAAGCTTTAGCACAGAGTTAGCCGCCAGCCCACCAAGGCTTAAGCTGATGTTTAAAGAAACTGAGGTAAGAGAATGCTTTTTTTATTTTTATGCATGTTCCATCACTACAAAACATCGTCCTGCGTCTGCAAATCATGTCGAATCAATTAATGATTGAGTCAAATGAAGCGTAGGGTTTTACCGCAGCTTCAGTGTGAGCAGCATTTTAACTTCCATCGACCGTGTGTCGCATTAGCTTAAACTGACCATTGAGGGCCGAACTATACGGTGTTGTGGGGAAGCTAACTAAACAAGGCTTTATAGAATTTCAGTGGCCCAAAACAAAATGTGCTCCAAATAGATTACAAGCATAAATCTATTAGTGTAGTTAAACACTTTTGAGGAAAGCAGTGATTATGGAGAAGTGAAACAATGGAGAAGAGTGAGAGCACTCAAATAATGATGGGTTTGCTAATTTAAATTAGCTGTTTTGGTGACAGTTAAGTACCGCGATGGAGCATGTCTGTGCACAGAGAGCTTATATTTATCTGTATGCTGCCAGATTTTTTTTTTGTTTCGAACAACATTTTGTCTACAGCTGCCATTACTCAATGTTGTGAATTACAGACCGACTGGCCTTGCGACAGAGCGCTTTTAAACCCACCCCCACCCACCCTAAACGGCTCCAGGTTGTTAGGTCTCCAAACTAAACGGAATAAATTGCCTCAAATCTTCATTTCAAGAGCTCGTATTCAAGCTGCGGAGATTAGCTGTGATAATAATTTGTGTTTTTGTTAACCATCATTATGCTCTGATGCCCAAGATCTGCATCTCAAAGAGATTTTTCTGCAACATCCAGCTGGATTCTCAACCGTCTCGTTCTCCAGTTCTATTCCTTTAGAGTCTGGTCACCAAATCGAGTTCACTTACAAGCTTGAAAAGTCAAGAATATTCAAAGTAACAATATTTCTATACCCGGCTGCTTTCTGACATATCTCTATTTCATCAGGCAGAGCCAGCAGCTCCTGGTGGTTCGCCTCTGCTTCCTTTGGAAAACAAGACAAAGTGGGTAATTAAACATGTTGATGACTGATGGAGGGGGAAATAAGTCTGGACAACCGTTAGGCTGTTTGTGTACCTCCAGGATGTGATGAAGCAGCGTGATGCGGCTCTTGTTGGCCTTCGTCTCCGTTAACTTGAGCAGAGAGCTGATCTTAAAGCCCTCAGCATTCCCTGTGTGGCTTCCCTATAAAGTAGATCAGCAATTAAAAATGCACACCTTGCCTAAACATCAGCTCAAGTAAACGTGTAATACAGGAGAGGTCGTTACATAGTTGAGGAAATTTCCAACGTCGAGGATGAGTCTGCAGAAACTGGGTAACAGCGCACTTATCTTGAGAGCTGAAAAAAAAAAAAAAAAAACCCAAAGTGCTGCATATGGTTCATTTAGGGCACATTTCAATTGATGCGTGTTGACAGATGGTTTACTTACAGTGGCAGGCCTCCTCCACCAGCTTCACTTTAGGCCTGAGCATCTCCAGCAGCGACGCCGTCTCCTCGCACAGCAACATGCATTCAATTCTGAGCTTATAGCTGAAGACGCGAGCAGGGAAATGTCAACAAGTTCAGGTGCATCACCATCCTTTAGACAATTATCACAGTAATGGAATTCAAAAAGTGAAACCATCCCCAGAATTTTGGGTTTGACAATTTGATTACATAAGCGCAATAAAAAAAAAAAAAAACAACTGGATTTTTAATAAACGTTATGGTCTTCACCAGAGATGCAAAGTGTGGCCAGGGGGCCATTATCTGATTTTCTGGCAGCCCTATAACTGCAATTAAAGATGGATACAAACCTGGTGGTTGGATGCAAATGGAGACGATATGTTTAACCAGGGCAAAATTATTTCAAATTAAAAATTACTTTCGATTGAAACATGCAACCGTCTTATGATAACCACTAGTTTTGGCCATGCTTGAATTTCTATCCAGTGAGTTTTACTAATTTTAAATGCAACCGAACATGGTTTTAATATTTTTTTTTTTATTAAACTTGGCTAAATAAAGCAAGCACTTCTAAAGAGCAACGAGTCCAAAATAATTTGCAAACAGGTTCACTTTCTTTAGCAAGTGAAACGTCCAAAACGCTTACATTTTGGATCGACAATGAATGACACATTCCTTTCCTACAAAAAAAATAATCCAACTACCTTAATTGTTTAATTAAAATATTGCATTAACAGGTTATTGTTGAAGAGTAAATAAAATTCACAATCCATTTTAGTGAGTTTAGTTCAAAGATGTTGCCGACTATAATAATGACCCACGTCACAAAGTCTGGACACTACTGATCTACGACTGCCAACTTGACAGCTGTCTAGCAGACGGTCATCTTAGCCTTAAAAGATCTTCGAAGAAGCCGTCAATTTACACTGGGGTGAATCCAAGTATATTAATGGAAAGTTGAGTGGAAGGAAAAAAAGTGTGGTAGGAAAAAGGTGTACAAACAACAGGGATAACCACAGCCTTGAACTATTGTGAGAAAACGGCAGTTAAGTTGATTCACAAGGCATGGACTATAATTACAGTCAGCTGCAGTAAGAAGCTGAGCACATGGATATGTCAAAGACATGAGGTTGCAATTGGCTCAATTCATTCGTGAAAGCTAATCCTTATTCTGTCAAGGTAAAAAACGCTTTGTCTGTACCAAGAAAAATGGTTGCTCAGTGGTCAAAAGTTTTTTTTTTTTTTTTAAAGGTAATGGTACATTTTGTATTTGGAAATCAAGTTCCCAGGACCTGAAGGGAGATTGGAAAGGCACAGAAAAGTGCAGTGTGAAATTTTCATGATGATTTGGGAAGTCATGTAAACTGGTGTTTGTTAATTGAGTTTTCTCAAGTTCAAAGTCAAGACAGCAAACCACCCTGACAAAACTAAAACTTTCCGTGAGACTTTAATCAAGCGAAAGATGAAACGACTATGTGGATTAGTTCAAGGCTGCTATTTAAGCAACATGCTTTTCTTTAACATCTCAGTGGAGCAACAGGCTGACCACCTCGGTGCCAGGATTAGGAAATTGGAAAACATTTCTGTGGAAAAAACTTTTATTGGGTCATGGAGTATTGTAGTTTTCAGAGAATACTGAATTTCGAGTTTTCATTAGCCTTGAGCCGCAATCGTCAAAATGAACACGCGAAAAATGTCTGCAGGTGATAAATATATACACACCATTTTCACTTTTTGAATTGCATTTCTGAACCAAACCTTGACATTACTTAAGATGTGCACGTATGCAACTGAACAGAATGTGCGACTCTGAGCCGAGGTATGCTAAAAATGTGCAGTAGAGCTAGAAATAAAGCACAAAGTTACCACGGTATATTAAGCAGGGAGGTGTAAAAGCGATCCACATTCGCCAGCTTGTCTTTTTCTCCCTGGAAGGACTTCAAATTCTCAATCTATGCCAAAAATACACAAGCAAATACAACTTCAAAAATAGGTCACGAGTTGTTGGAGAGGTGTGCCGAGACCATCTGAGCGAAAAAGTGCGACAAACCTCATGCTTCTCTGGTAGGAGCTTCACAAGCTGCTTCAGTGCCTCTACATCAAACCTGCTCCGGTCTCCATTCTGGATCATGGCTGCAAACTCCTCGTTGGTGCTGAGCACGCATAAGAGCGCCGCTTATTACAGAAACACAGGCCTGACGCACGTTAAGCTTTTAAAACGACGAGGAAAATCTCACCATTTGAACTGCTTCAGGAATATGTTCATATTCAGGTTTTTCTTTGGATCGATGAACGTAATCTACAGGACAAACAGAAGGACCGAAGATTGTGTCTTTATTATTGTTGCTGATATGAGTTTTGTCTGAAATATGCTTTAAAAATGTTCACCTCTTTCCGTTCCTTCTTCACGGGAGCAGCTGCTGCCTTGTCTTTGGGCTCAATCACCGGCAGGCAGAAGAGCTCCTCGATGCTGCCGTAGTTCGGTTCATGAGGAGGCGGTTCTTTCTGAACCGACGCCCACATGGACTGACCATCTGCGCTCACGGAGGAAGAAAGAAAGGGAACCTGATTTAAGATCGTTGGGCTTCATTGTGTCTCCAAACCTTTCTGTGTGACATGCAGCCTTCTGGTAAATTAAACAACGGTTCTTGAAGAAGCCATTTAAAAAAAAAAAAAAGAAAAAAAAAAAAAGACTAATCTTTCATGAATGTCATCAGTTTAGAGCGCAGACATTAGCTACCTGGAAAAAAAAACCCGACAGAACTTCTTGAGGAGACAGACAAAACCTCCTGAGGAGCGTTTTAGCCGTGCAGGAGAAGCCTGAGGGCAGAAACTCCTGAACCAAAGCTGAAAGTGAGAACGGATTACAAAAGAAGGAATGCAAATCTCTTCAGCGGGTTCAAAGGTTGCAAAGGTTAACTGATTAGGCGTAACATTACGACCACCTGCCTAATAGTGTATAGACTCCCTTTTTGCTTGCAGCAAAAAAAAAAGAGTCTGTCTCAAGCCTAACCATTTGAGACAGACTGGTGCCTGTAAGCAGCAGATCCTTTAAGGCATATATTGTGAAATGCGGCCTTCCATGAATCCGACTCGTTTGTCCAACATCCTACAGATGCTCATAGGGATTCAGGCTTTGGGAATTTAGAGGCCAAATAAAATTAAACCCCATCATGATGTTCCTCAAACAAATGCAGGCAACATTTTTGCCTTGTGGCAGGAAGCCATCAAGGAACATTTTTACCTGAAAAAAAAGGGTGTATTGCATGTTTGTGTGAACCCCCTTAGGTGGTTGGTACCATTGAAGGCAACACCTAAATGTGCCCTAGCCACCGCCAGCTTGGCTCCTTCATTCACAGAGTGCCTCCTGGTGCTGCACGTTCCCCAGGTAAGCAATTAAAAACTGCCCACGGCCATCCACGTAATGCGAAGCTACGCGTGGTTGTTCCGTGGTTCCGTTCAGATGGCGATCATGGCCATCGTTGGTGCTTTAGTTGACTGTTCTAAAGCTGGGCGTTCTGCCACCGTTTAGTCAGAAAACAGCAATAACTTAATTTTTCTTCAGTTCGGAGATTGTTTGATCAAGTGGTCTAGCTGTCGCAAAGTGGCCCTCGTCAAACAAGATCACTCACAATCTCCACACTTGTCCTCTTTTCCTGCTTTCACCAAATCACCTTTCACCATCAGTGGTCACAGTGTTATGTCCTACCGGTGTGTTATACAGCTTGAGTTTATACACCCTTTCTCACTTAAAAATGTGGCTTTCATCCCACTCCCCAAAGAAGTGGCGTCTTCCAAATGTATGATAGATCTACCAGTCCAGTTGCTTTGTTTTTTACTTTTTTTGGAATGACCATGACCTGGATGACTGAGAATCTTCACCAGCATATTGCACACCAATTTGGGAAAGACACCCTTGGAGTAGTGCGTGAGTATGAGAAATATTGTTCCTGCAAGCCAGGCCAACAACCCTAACGACTCCCCGTTACAGAGGAGTGGACCAGTTTTGGTTCAATCTGCTGGCTTAATGGCTTTAATGACAGCCCATTACTAAGGGGTGGACCTGTTTCAGAATTTGCATGTTGTCTAAGCCATTACAAAGCCTTTGTTAGGGCAGTAGTATAAAGCTCGGTACTCATTACTCCAGACTTTTTGAATTGAGAAAGCTTCCTGGAGAGGAAGCGAAACGTCTTCAACTACGGAAAACAAGTCCAGTTACTTTGTGTTTTTTACTTTTTTTTGGATAGATCTACATATAAATGGCAGGCTGAAATAAGGCACGGAGAAAGCTGTGAAAATATTCACGTTAAAAACACTCTAATCTTAATATCCACATGAACGCGAGGACCACTTGCCAGTGACAGAGCGAAGTTTCTGCCAGTTGAGCTTCTTCATCTTCAGGGTGGGACATCTGCTCGCCTTAGCCGGCGTGCTGCACCCCAGGGCATGGCTACTCTGGGGCACTATCATGCCGGGGGGAGGAGGTGGAGGAGGAGGCATCCCGGGTAATGGAGGAGGGGGAGGGGCCCCACCCATTCCTGGTAGCGGCGGAGGAGGGGGAGGCATGCCTGGACCACAAGGTAGCGGTGGGGGTGGTGGAGGCATTCCAGGCATGGGAGGTGGTGGTGGAGGAGGTGGGGGTCCACCCAGCCCTCCAGGTAGTGGTGGGGGAGGAGGAGGTGGTGGTGGTGGCGGGGGAGGAGAGGCACACTGAGGCTTCTGAGGGGATGCCGCTTTCGTGTCTGGCTTATCTCCGTCCTCTTGGTCCAGACCGGTCTGCACAGCCTTATCCACCTTCAGGACAAGTCCGTCTATTTCGTGATGCTCTCCACAGCTCCTCCCCTTGTAAAACATCAGCCGCTTCATGATCTTCTCACAGGACTCCATCTGAGCTGGAGCACAAATCCACAACAAACCGTCATGCACGACGTTTAAAAAGGGACTTCTCACACGACAAGAAAGTAAGCTTTCAGCCTCACTTTAATGACGCACTTAAATCCATCTTCCTGGATAAACGCTCGCCTTCACACACTGATCATGCTATTAGCTTCCTCTGAGTGTTGTCCTAAGTGAGTGCATTGTTGTTGTTGTTGCAGCAGTGCTGACTCACAGTCCTGAGCGAGGAGTATAGCTCTGCTGGCGATGGAGTCCAGAGCCAGCCAGATATCGGTGCGGCCCGGCCCGAGCAACAGCATGGACTGCAGGACGGAGAGCAGCTGGAGGGAGGCAGGAGAGCTGCTCACCTGCAAACAAATATCAGTTAGGCTTTGAAAAAAAAAAAACTAGAAAAAACCCACACCCACCACTGACAAAATGCTCAACAATGACTTGAAAAAGTAAGAAGCAATGTTTTAAAGTAACAAAAATTCAAAAATTCTGTCTGTTTTAAGACAGAATGAGACCAATAGCCCCGTTATGTTATTTAGCTGCAAGCTAAAGGCTTTATTTTTTAAACTGATCAATGCTCCTTTTCTTCATTTTTGTTCAATATGGAAAGGAAACAGTTGGTCTCCTTCCATAAAACAATAGTCTTTTTCTTCCCCTCACAAACATTTGTTCTATAATATTGGTGTTCCCATAATAAAGATTCTAAGATTGCATCATAACAGATTTCCCTGTTTTGTCTTCATAACAAATTAATCGCCTTGCATCAATTAAATAGCAGCATTGGGGTGGGGTGGGGGGGTCATCTCTATGCTCCAAGTAAAATGAAAAGCTCTCCAAGACAGGTAGGTGCTGAAGTATTTTAAACCACATCCACTTTATTAACTCCAAAAATAGGAAAATCACAAAGCAAAAGTAAATTTAATTTATGATCTTTGTTTACTGTAGGAAAATATTTTTTTATGGCCTATAATTATACACTTTAGACCAGGAATCACCGACACGGTGCCCGCGGGCATCAGGTGGCCTAAGAAAGACCACATGTGGTTCCCAGGAGCCTGTTATAAAAATAACACTACTTAACAGTGAGCTGCATCTAAAATTATATTCTGTTACTTTGCCTTTTGTATATAAAAAAATAAAATAAAATACAATACAACACACACACGAAAAAATTTAAAATAAGTTTTACATAAAGTTAAGGTGAGCTGTAGTTCAAAAGGTCAGCACTGGCAGGCCTTCATGATATAGTACCAATGAGATAGCTCCAAGTTTCAAAATGATTGGTCACCCCCCAACAAGTGTCCAGATACAGGGTTGGCCACATTTACTGGCTCCTGTGGTAAAAAACAGGGAAAAGTCTAAGGATTTAATTGCAGTAGCATAAAAAATTGCACTGTGATAAAAAAGTGGCTTATAATTCAACAAAAAACCCACTAACGTTTATATTTGAGTAAGTTTATTCACTGAGGAAAATAATTTTACAAAAATCAGACGCATGGATTGCTAACGTTTGTGGCTTTTCTTACAGCCCTAAAAAAATAATTTATTTTGCAGGCCCGAGTGCCAAAAATAACTGGCTGAAGGACTGTCTACCCCTGGCCTTCACTGTTCTGAAGGGAAGCGAAGCCTCCCGGTGCATTACTGCACTGTGAGGTTCTCCAGCTGCTCACAGGAGAACGGGAAGAACCTGAAGCGGAACGCATTATTGGATCGTTATTGGATCACAGCAGCCCCGACACATTGCACTCTCTCCACTCATCTGCAAAACAGTTCAGGACTTTAAAAAACAAATCCAGCAGCCTCATAAACTGTTTTTATCCCTGAGCGGCCCAACCAATCACTTGAAGACATCTTATGGACAGAATGTAGAGATACAGACAGAGAGACAATAGAAGATAGATACAGAGATATATGTATACACATGTGTGCGTGCGCACACACACACCAAAACATATGTGAGAGATATCACTGCCAGATGAGGGTTGTTAAATTACAAAATCCCATACTTGTTCTGTACTTATTTTTTACTTAACTGGATAATTTCTACTCTCCGCTTCTCTCACCTTGTTGAAGAGCGCGGTGAAAACCTCCTGGTGATTACTCATATCAATGCCGCCGTACAGCCGCAGCAGCTCTTCCTCATCCTCAGCCATTGCCTCCTCGAAAGCTTCACATTGAATAATCAAGTCTTCATCCTCTTGCTCCCTGGGCACCAAATGTTATTACAGAGAAATCAGTTTCATTCAAGCTCTGAGTAGTCATTTGTTTTTAATCCAAAGCTAAAATGTAATCATCACAATAAAACCACCCTTTTAATTGCATGGTTTTTGTGGTTTAAAAAGGTTCTAAAACCATGGTTCTTAAACTTTATTATGCTTTTATCAAGTACAACAATACTGATGGACATACTAAAAGAAATTTTATATTATATATATATATATATATATATATATATATATATATATATATATATATATATATATATATATATATATATATATATATATATATATAAAAAACATAAAAAAGACCCAAAACCTTATTTTCTTTTTTAAATTACAATGTATGATTAGCTGAATGATGCATTTTTGTGTTTTTTCTTATTGTAAAAATCCAAAAGATTCCCAGTTTTTCCCCCCTGAGATTTAAAATCCAGAGGAGAGAGTCTTATCAAAAACAAAAAGGTTTATACTTTGGAACATTTTCTCTCATTTTTAGCACAATACTATGAAAACCTCATCACCAACTATGTAGCTAGATGTTTTGAAGACAAAAATTAAGAAAGATGCATCATTATAAGCTTGCTTTACTCATAGCTGCAAATGTATGATGGATTCATAGCAGGTATTTCTGTAGTGGTCAGGCTTTGAATATGGAACATGGAAAAAAATAATAGAGAGGAAATAAAAAGGACAGAAGGAAGGAACAAGGAAGGATGAAAGGAAGAATGGATAGTGGGCAAGTGGACAGATGGACAACTTAAAAATAAAGGCTAAAAAAAAATATATATATATATTTTTCCACTTTAATTTTCCAGATTCTGAAAAAACTTAAATCATACTCCATATTTTATCTACTTCGGCAGACTGCAGGGACTATTTTAATGCAGCAGAGGTGAATATGCTTGAACAGCCTTATTGGTTGCAGGTGATTATTCCCTCTATAGGGCCCACTTTTTTGTTCATATTGATCTTACAAATAATTGTGCCATTATTTTTCTGTGTACCCTCACAGGTCTGTTAACCCTTTACATGAACTAAACTACAGGAACTTTGTTAATAGAGAAAGAGGATATGCATCCATCCACAGTAGGCTTACCTTAATTTTGGCAGGATGTCAAGTAGCTGGAGGCCTGCAAAATCATAAACAATAGAAAACAGCTCCAAGTATCACAACATTTAGTTTTTAGCTTTGAACAAAGTACATGTTAAACATCCTTCATCACGTAGGAGTTGTTAGCACAATATCAATGTCAGGAGGTCTCAGGTGAGCAATCTGAAAACAGGGAGGAGTCAATCAGACGGCTAATTGCTTTAAGGTGGTGGGGGCTGAGAGGTTTGTTTGGCTGCAGCTCCCCTCGTCTGCCACACTGATTTACGGGCATCTCAGGAGGGAATGTGTGTTTCGTGAGGCACACATTTTCCAGATGGCACTTAGTCTCAAAGATATGATCTTAATTTAGGTTGATCCGTCCACGACTGCTGACGGTTTCTCAGTCACTAGCTGTGCTGCTAATCTTGCGAAAACACAATGTTGCACACACTTAGTTCCCGGGCATTTTGTGTGAGAATTAGGCCATTGGACCTATTCTTAGCTGAAGACCCAGTGACAAAGAAATGTGTTACACAGCTAATAACTCTGATCTCCTGCGTCCACCTGCTGTTGACGGATACATACGGGCATCACCTTGCTCTCGAAAGGAGGACTTACCAATGAACTCCTTTCTCATTTTATCTCTGCGCCTCAGGTCATCTGTGCTGAAGATGAGCGCGTTGATGACACTGAGGAGTGTGACCATGTACGGGACGTTATCTGTGGCCTGCAGCTCGTTCATGATGACGCTGAAGCGATACTGCTGCGTCTTCAAGCCCTGGAGAGAGGGGGAATCACAACGCTTTTTATTGCTACCAGTTGTTTTTACGCCAGCTCCGAGGCTGGCGAACGTGTATTTGTTGTGGTATTTATCCGCCTGCCTTGTAATGATCCAGAGCATCCAGAGCCAGACGGTGGCCCTCCGCAGAGAAGATGCTGAGGGCTGCGAGGAGCTCAAACACCTGCTTCTTCACCATGATGTTGGATGTGTCCAAGGCTGTAGAATATTGTGATATGAATAAAATCAAAGTTGTCACTCTTTCGGTTTTGTTAAATAATCTTTAGGTAATTTCGTGTCTAAATCCAAGCAGGATGCTTTGTCTCGCTATCTTTTAGATTACTCACGCCGAACTTTGGCTTCAGTGGCTCGACTGTTCATATTTCACTTTTGTTACAGATAATCCAATCTTCACAGCGTTCTAAGAATATCCTGAAATAATGCTCTATATATTGTCTTGCAACCTCAAATGTCAATATACTGGGAGGAAAAAAGATAGATGTTACCTTTGCAAATAAAAAATCTGAAAAATGTGGCATGCATTTATATCCGGCTTTGTGCTGATCCCCCAAATACAATCTAGTTCAATTAATAGTCTTCAGAAGTCACCTTATTAGTAAACATGTGTTTAATTTCCTCAGTTTAAAAAAAATACACATATTTTGTAAAGGTTATAGGGGGTTGCTAAATAACATTAGTGAAAAAACAACATCATGGAGACCAAGGAATAAAGCAGA